>NC_092061.1:22295000-22307500 GCF_039877785.1 Chaetodon trifascialis | reverse complement strand
TGTCAGCCTGCACACATTTGGATGCTCATACAAGCACAGATGCAGGAGCACAGAGTGATACTGAGGGAACATGAACACATGATTACCATGGAAAGAAGTCAAAGCTTAAAGCAAACAAGTCCACAAGCATTTCAACCATTTAAATATGTGTAGTTTTATGCAACATGAAGTGTTCGTCCAGCCACATCTGCATGAGTATCATCAACAGCGCCCCCTATCTCCTGGAAGAGCAAAAACAGACAGACCCAATCATTTCATTTCACACAGATGCGGCCCTCTTTTATTTATCTCTCACTGATCACATGCAAACATGCGTGATTATCCATTATGACAGCAGGAAGCATCAAAGGTATCACCTTGAAGAAGATATAAAACACTGCTGCACTAAAAACACAAATCTGTGGAAGACAAAAGAAAAATCACATAATACAGTCAACAAATAATCCTCCATCATGTGATGTAATACATTGTTTAAAGTAAAATGGATTAAAAAGAAACAAACAGTATTGTTTTTGTCAGTAGTTAATATACCAGGGCTGTAGCCAGGAATTTAAAAATACTGAGTTCATGAGTCTGAGACTCTGACACCCAACAAGAAGATTATCATGATTATTATTATGATTATTTTCCCATTTTCTGCAGTTTTTGTGTATATGGAGCAGCTCTTTCATGGAAATTCCTGTGACAGTCAACAACTGCTAGCAAAACTCTAGATGTATCGCCATTATTTTCCTTATGGTACAACCAGATAACATATTTCTCTCCGGCAAATTATCTGGAAATTACGTACCTGTAAACTAAAGTGTTGCTATTGTATGATTGTATGTCCCAATACGAAGGTCTACATGCTGTTTCAAAGCGCTCTTCGTGCTGCTAGGAATGCAGTTTGGTGGATATAATCTAATCTAATCTGATCTAAAATCACAGAAATCAGCTCCAGTCTTGCAATCAACACAGGAAAAAATGATCCTGCAGCTCTGTGGATTTGTATTCTTTCTTCCTGATTGACAAACAAATGCATTTTCCTGCATGTAGAGATCAATAATCAGCTGTAGCAGTTAGTTTTTAACAATAAACAGAGGGATAATGAAGTCCATACAGTCGGGTATTACAGCTTTAAAACACTTTACTGTGTTAAAAACACCTCTGCTCAGCTCGGCTTCAGCTGCAGGAAATAAAGCTGAAAAAGAGAATGTAAGTCCCAGCTGAATACATGTCTATAGAGATGAATTATAATAGTCAGCCTGCCGTGACCTTAACACCACAGCCGGGACACACACACACATACACACACACACAGTTATCGGTCTCCTGTCAAAGCGGCCCGTCCATTCGTCTTTTCTTCCCGCCATGCGCCGAATTAATTAAGCAGAAATGTAAACGTTTTAATTGAATGTCAAAGCAGGACCTTAACAACTTGCTCCTATGTAAATGAAAGTGACACTGGTTTAAAACCTATATATTTATATATGGACAAGAGGCTCTCACACCAAGGTTACAGGGGAGCTGCACGTGTGTGTGTGTGTGTGTGTGTGTGTGTGTGTGTGTGTGTGTGTGTGTGTGTGTGTGTGTGTGTGTGTGTGTGTGTGTGTGTGTGTGTGTGTGTAAATGAACAGGGAACATGCCAGCCTTTTAATTGAATTACCATCAGTTATGCGCTAACTAACCCTCATGGATTTAAACCAACAAGGCCTCATTTAGCACCAAGTGGAAATGAAGCCTTTAAACCGTAATTTTCCATCAAAGGCTCAGTCAGTGTTAAATCACAAGGATAGTGTTGTGGAGTGGGACCACTGTGATGACATTAAAAAAAAAAAAGCTTTAATGTGTGATTATTCAACCTGTCATGATGACTCTTATGATCCTGTTGTGTTGCACTGAAGTACATAAACAAATCAGAAAATGTGAATAGTTCAGATTAAAATACCAGAAGCACTGTAGGAGTGTTGTTGGGTGGCTTTTTTTGTCTTTTTTACATAGTTAATGACAGAGAGAGGTGACAGGAAAGGAGGGTTTAAAAGGAGGGAACACTGTGGTTCATGAGTGGACACAACATAAGGACGCGTTGCTTTCATGCTGCACAAATTGTAATGTGTGGAATCATCCAGTGTTTTCAGAAAAGTGTTTTATCACACTCACTCCCTGGATCAACACGCCCCAGTAGCTGTACCTTGACTTCTCTGTCTGTCTTTGCGCCACAGGCATCAAATGATGTGATGCTTCTGATTAACTCAGTGTCACATCAGAATGTATAATGCGCCACAGCGCAAAATGGTTTTGTTTCATGGTCGTTGGCTGCCATACTAGAAGCTCTGTGAGCTGCATTCAGGCACAGTGGTGCTTCGAGCTGAAGGCTAATATCAGCGTGCTAGCCTGCTCAGAGCAACAGTGCTAACATAGCGATGTTTAACACCTAAAATGTAAAGCATGTTCCCCATCTTCGCTTAGCCTGTTAGCATGCTAACATTTGCACAAAACAGAAAAAACTGCTGAGGCTGATGGGAATGTCATCAGTTTTGCAGGAATTTGGAAGGAAAAGTTTGGGGTTAACAACGATATTACAATTTATCTTGAGGGGAACGTGAATGTGTGTGTTTCAAACAATACGTCCAACAGTTCTGCAAATGTTTCACTTTCAACTCGAGTGGTGGACGGAAAAGCAGTTTGTCTTTTAATCTATTCTGTACGGATATAACTACATGTATCAAAGATGGCTCCATTTAAGGATGATTTGTGGTCAGAAATGTCTCTTGTGTCTATTTAACACTGATACTTACCTCCGTCTTTTATCTAAATCTGTTTTCATCCTCGTGAAAGGCTAGTCTCTGCTTCACTTTCTGCATGTTCGTGCTGAATATGAAGCTCCTCGGAGTGTAAACAGCAGCTCTGCAGCGCTCTCACATGCAGGAATATAAGGCTTTGCTAAATGAACTCTTGTTAATATTGTGTTTTTTCTTTTCCTGCAGCCGTCTAAATAATTAGCTTTTGTTGTAGAAAATGATGAATTTGGGCAGTTAATTTATTGATCGGCCGGCTCCTCCGATGTGCTTTGCTTTAGAGAGCCATTAATCAATGGATGAAAACACCTAATTCTCCTGCTGCTCTGCCTTTTCCTTTTTTATTTTCTTTCTGTATGTTTTCTGTCTCGAACAGAGGATCCCCAGCCACAGTATGGAGAAGAAAGGTAACTATGTACTAATGATGATGATGATGTAGAAAAATAATAGACAATACATTTAGAACAAGTAGGCTCATCCATAAAAATACATAAAAGCAATTAAAAAAAAACGGCAATAAACCGCTCAAATGTAACAGTTAGTACTGACAAAGAAAAAGATTACAGCCACAAGTGACATCAGCATTAACGTAGTGAGCAAAGCTGTCCATTCATACAGTGTTCTATAGCCTAAATGATATGAAATTTAATGGGAGCAAACGTCAACTAATACATTTAAACAAGCTTTTCTTCTGCTTGTTTTTTTAAATTGTGTAAAAATGCCTTAAGTATCATTTTAATAATTAAATCAGACTAGTTTAATTTAAATGTACCTTCACGTAAGAGTCCAATTAATCTGTGGCTCGTTTTATTTCACATCAGCCAAATGTCAAAGCAAATATTAAACCTTTTATTTTAAGTGATCTGATCAGCACATTTAGGAAAATAGGCATAAAAAAACTGAACCTGTGGTTGTAATTCCTGCTGTATCTTTTGTTTCTTTACATGAGAGGAAATTAAATTTCCTCTGAAAACATTCATGTGAAGGACATTCAGTGACGCTGCTTCACATTTAGAGATTTAAAGACTGTCATCAATCTCTGGTGATGACAGAATGATTATTTCATCCTTCATGACCTCTGCTCGCTGATCATGTCTAAATAGAGCCATTATAATGTTGAGTCACAGAACATTTTAACTTTAGCTGTATTACAATTACAGCTTATAAAGCCTATAAATAATACCACACAAAGCTCTAAAATAAACAGCTGTCGTTCCTGTGGATGACTTCCAAACATTATACTTTTTGATTCCCACTCATAATTGGGAATTCCTGTGTGTTTTTTCTTGGCTTGTATTGTATCTTTGCTGCTGTGAACTGATTAACTAACTACATCCAGCATTGCTTTTGCAGCTGCATCTGAGAGGAGCTCAATATCTTGTATATAATATATATATATAAAGGAAAAATGCCCCCCAATTGTGTTTTTTAACAGAGAAAGATGCTCTATAGAAGATCTACAGGGACCAAAATGTTACACAATTGAATTGATTCGATAAATGTATTGAATGCAAGCGGAATGTGTAGGAATGTTTCCTTTTTTAGCCATTTTCAGACTAAAATATCTTCCTTATATTGTCAAGATCGCACACACTAAAAGCATGAGATAGCTTTCTTGTCGTGAATAATTTTGTTTGCCCAATGACCCAAATCAGATTGAAGTAAATCAGGGACAATTGTCTGAAATCCTACCGAAAACACAATATTTTCATGTAATATTCATATATAACTGCCCAAGTTTCCATAACATTACTAGAAATCTCTAAAGTCTCGCGTTGAAAGTTTGGGTTCGAGTTGTCCTCAATAGCTGAAACAGACGGAGTCAAAGTGGTTAGTTATGAGTCAGTAATACATTTGTCAACAAGCATCTTCAGTATTATTATGCCACCGTATATGAATAAAATCATGCAGAAGTACTCCTTTAAAGTACTTCTTCAAATCTAGTGAGAAGTGATCAGAATTGTGTCATTGTGAGGCCAGAAATGTGACTCAGGAATGTCAAACAGCTAAAAAACTTGAGACAGAAGGGCACTGAGAGCCCATCCTACTTCCTAATGTCAAAAACTGGTTTTCCTTCAAATCACATAAAGACATTTTTGGCTCATGATGCCATCTTTATTGTCGCTGTACAACACAGGATTCCACAATGAGATGCAGTTTTAGCCCCTTCCATGTATGGAAAAGCAGCACCAAAGGAAGAAATACATAAACACAAGCTTATGTGCAATATGTGCAGTATTACCAATTAAAAATCAAAGTAACAGGCTTGGAACGAAGAAAAATTAAGCTTAAATTACCTACCGGAGGAGCCAGGATCCAAACTCCCAACTCTGTGATTCCCCACTGGCTACTGTCGACCCTGAACTTCTGCTTCAGCCAATCAGACGGCCTGTTGTTGCTCCACATTCCTCTGCGCTGAAAAAGTCGCTTTAAGCTGACAAGAGTTCATTTTCAGACGCTTATGTTTGTGTTTTTGTTCGTTATCAATCCACCAGAGGTCCCGAGGATGACAAATGGGGCCTGTCAAGGCGACGCCAGTCATAACAACACACATGCACACACGCACACACATTTACGTTTTCAGGCATTTAGCTGATGTTCTTATCCATGGCAGCTTACAATGACTGATGTACACACATGTACTGTATGCTTTACATGCCGGACACAGTGTGTGTGTGTGTGTGTGTGTGTGTGTGTGTGTGTGTGTGTGTGTGTGTGTGTGTGTGTGTGTGTGTGTGTGTGTGTGTGTGCGCGCGCGCATTAGCAGCAGACGGGTGGGAAAGCTCTGGGTTGTGGATAACAAGTCAGACCTAGAAACACAATGAGCTCGACTGTAATCTGTCTTATCTGCACACACACACACACACACACACACACACACACACACACACACACTGACTTACAGTGAGAGGTTGATAAAGGAACTGAGGTGAGCTGACAGCATGACGACCACCTACAAGAGCAGTAATAATAATAAATGTTGTAATGATAATCTTGGTTGCAACACTGACAAACGGGTTCAAAGTTCTTCAGAAGATGCATGGAGAGAAAGAAGAAGAGACTGGAGCTGACACCCAGTCCCTCACACAGGCAAGTCACAGGGTTGACTCTCAAAACAGCTGATCTTCACCTTCTCCTCAGATGAGACCTCTTGTGGTCATCAGAGTGATGGCTGTCTCAGCAGAAAAGCACGATGTTGTTAAATCTCCCCTCAGGCTCAAACCTTCGTTTAAAAAGGCAACACAAGTACATTTACTCAAATACTTAAATACAATTTCAAGGTAGTTGTACTTTAATTGAGTATTTCCACATTATGCGACTTCATACTTCAATTCCACTGCATCAGCATTGTACTTCATACTTCATTACATTTGTCTCACAGCTTTCTTTACCAGTTTCTTTTTCCCTACCATTAAAGTCCAGTGAAAACCATGCATCTCCAAATTTGGTCTGAATATGAATGTTTCTGATAAACTCAAGGATTAAGTGTTTCTTTATGGGTTCTTAAGCTAAATAAACTGTTTTAAGCCCTCTTGGTTTAAAATACATCATCGCAAAGCTGACAACAAGGCTGTTTTTCTGAGCTCATGACAATGAAAAGTCAAAAGTTGACTTTTTACAGATGCATGGTTCTCACAGGACAGCGATGCTGCAAACATTATGCTGATCGTATATATGACCGAGCTGACCTTTGCGGGAATGGATCAGTCCAAACAGGAGAGAGCGAGTGAGAGACATGGTTTACACACAGGTAAGACAGGAGTTGATGGGACGATAAACTGGGTGAAATTGGCCAGTTAGCATACCTGTCAATATTGGGAAAATATAGGAAATTTTCTTCCTCTGTCTTTTCCTCCTCCTCCTCCTTCTTCATCCTCTCCTCATTTATTGGTAGGTACCATTCAAGTGAGTGACAATGTTCCAACTAATATTCTACTTACTGCCACCTGCGTTACCAGAGGACTCGGCTGTTATGCCTGCTGTCAAGGTTACAGCTAACTTTTCTGTTTGTTTCGAAAGGTTTAAAGATACAGCACATTTATGGGAAAATATTTCACTATGAGGACAGCAGGAGAGATGCAAAATTTGGGAGAATCCAAAGAAAAACAGGAGAGCTGATGAGCTAGCTTACTGACAGTTGCAATAGCAAACTAGCTAGCGCTGAGGTTTTTTTTCCTTCTTCAGTTGCTAACTCTTTGTGGCTGGCTAGCATGTTAGCACTTAGTCTGCCAAGTAGTTCAACAACAGTAGTCCCTTTGTCACCAGTCTTCTAGCACCACCTGTCTTTACTTTTACTTTCACCGTACTCTTTTTACTGTGACAGGCTCTTATGTTCCAATGGTCCAACCAGAATGAAAACATGGTGACGAGGAATGATGATGGTGGTGGTGTTGGGTGGAACAGTGAAGTCTAGTCCTGACACCTCTACAAGTTGTGAAAGGCTTAAATGCTCTGATTGGTCGAGGGTCCTATGTATAGTCTGCCACATCTCTTTATATAATCACCTGATCTGGCACAATGACCAGCTCAAAAGGCGAAACAATCCTGTAATATGATCAGGGCATTAGGAAGGAGGTGGGGTGTATTGTTGGATGGACCATCATCTTCATCCTTCAACCTTGGCTGAGTAGATTTTGGCACCTAAACCTGACTAAGCTACAGCTGACTAACCAAAACCATGACTCGCCATGGTTTATCATTTAAATTGGAGAACTTATTGGTAACATCTTCTGTCACTCCAGAGCCAAACAAAACTACTGTTTGATAGCTTCAGAGGTTTAACTGAAAAAAAAAAAAAAAAAGCAACAGAAACATCATAAAACACACGTTACTAAATGTTTTATTACCTTCTTACTGCATGTAAGTCAGTCAGTTCAGTGTGGAAACATGGTGCGTCTGTTCTTTAGTATATTCATCCATCAGTAGGACAGATAAAACACAAACATAAAGATAAGACTGGCCCAGTGTTCACTTACTGTGAACCACATATATTCCAGTCAACAGTTAGATTTGCTGCTATGGTGGATGGACACACACACACACACACACACACACACACACACACACACACACACACACACACACACACACACACACACACACACACACAGATTTGCATAGAGCCTATGCCACAGTGACCATAGGCTATGAACATTTGTACTTGTCAATAAAGATCATTTGAATTGAGCTGAATCTGGAGAAATGGAAGGGAGAGATGGAGGAAAACAGAAAAGGCAGCGCTGAGAAGGGGAAAACAGAAAAAAAGAGAGAGTTGGAGATGAGGGTGGACAAAAAAAAAGGGAGAGAAAGGAGAAGTGTGAGAGTGCGGAGAAAGACAGAGAAATAATACGTGTGAATTAGAGAGAGACTACAGGAGATAAAGGAGAGGGAGGGGAGAGGGCAAGTGATGGAAGGGGAGAGAGAGAGAGAGAGAGAGAGAGAGAGAGAGAGAGAGAGAGAGAGAGAGAGAGAGAGAGAGAGAGAGAGAGGCTAGCGCAGCAGCTGCTCCGGTAGTTTTGGCTCCGGACACGCGCAGGACGCAGCGAACTGTCCCGGCTCCCCTCGATGGTTCACCGCAGCCCGGAGGAGGGACGAACCTTCCACCGCTGCCCGGAAATCAGCGCCCAGGAGCCGCCGTACACACTCTGACAGCAGTAAGCGTCTTCAGCCCTTCAACAACTTTAACATAAGAAAACACAAACAAGAAAGAAAGAAAGAAAGAAAGAAAGAAAGAAAGAAAGAAAGAAAGAAAGAAACCCGCAACATCCCGGGAAACTCCGGGAGGACCCACGCGCCTCTGCACGCCGAGCGCTGTCTCTGTTCGGCCACGGATCGCACGCTGGACCGCCAGTGTGTGCCTGGACTTAACCGGACCTATTTATTCATTCTGCTGAAAGTTTTACTCACTGCCTGGTAAACTAAACCAAAGTGTACCACAGTGTGCGCTCGCAGTTTTAATTGCTTTCATTTGGTGCGGGCTTTTTGCGCTTGGCGTGCGTAAAATCCGCGCTGAAACAACCATCCGAGACCGAGAGAGCGGAGGTGAAGCGGAGGGTCAACCAGCCTGAAGTCAGTTTGCAGAGTATTTTATTGGCTGTAGAGTTTACGCACATTTTATGTCTCAGAAATTGCGCCAAGACGTTTTTATTTAGACAAAGAAACGTTACTGTTCATTTTTTAGAAAGGATAAAGAGGAAAAAATGGAATATTTTAGGATGTGAAATTTGGCTGAAAAGGCACAAGATGGTACGTTTTCTGATAATATCTTACATTTCTGGCTCTGTTAGGGACTCATTCATGTCTTAAATTAAAAAAAAAAAAAAGTCGCACATTTTTTACCGTTTTGAAAGAAATAATACGTACAGGCGCGGATTTACTTGTACAGAAACAACCTGTCTGTCCACCTTAAACTTATTTTACACTGCATGTTGAACAAATCTCCAAACTGTCTAAGTATTTGCTTTAAACAACGCACATAAGAGTTGATGTTCATCAGCAGAATAAAATCTGTGTTTTCTCCTAAAACATCAGTGAATCCCGCAGGCTGAAACAGTGAAGCGTTTCATACTGAATGACGTGACCAAGATCATCTGAAACACCTGAAACATAAACTAAGGCTCCTGTTAGCTGAGGAGCTTCTGACTGTCTTACTTGTATTTATTCCACAAATGTAAATGTTGGACATCTGTGTCTAATTTAATCTTTAATCTTAAATTTTAAGCTTGAAACGGATGACGAACAGGAGGGAAACCATGTGGGATCAGACTCAAATAAATGTTTAAAATATAACTTTAATAAAGATTAATAAAAATTAGTGATTAAGATCAGAAATCTATTGTATTTAAAACAATTTAAAACCTGAATGTGCTTCATTTGAGGCTTTGGTGTAGATTTAACTCAGAACAGTGTTGTTTTTGTGCTGCGCTTAACAGCTAAAACTTCATTTTAATGTAGCTGACATCATGACATATTGTAAAGGTCTCTCACATACATGTGTTTACATTTCTCATAAACCACCAAAAGTCTAAAATTGAACTGGAGCATGATGGCACACGACACAGGGAAATGTGGATGTAATGTGCAGAATGAGGTTAAACGTGTCACTTGTGTTCATGTAAATTTAACATAACCAACATGTGAATCAGGGCAGAGCGACAAAGCTGAAACGCTGCCTTATTCTGTACTAACACCTTCAGTGTAAACCAGGTGGTAAAAACATGTAAATCAGGGTGAGATCAGGCACGATCTAGCTCAGCTGAACACAGAAAACAGAGTTCAACGTGAGGGGTGAGGCTGAATTCTGCGTCCGATGTGTCATCAGCACCTTAGAGTAAAATTCAGTGCAAACACACTTTGGCATAGGTTTAGCATTTGAGTCCTGCTGTCTCAGTAAATTGCCTTAAAGGTGATATTTAATGTGGAAATGCAGTGATTAATGTGACGTGTTTGAGTGTGTTTGTCTCTTAAATCTGATAAATCTCTCGTGTTAAGTGTTAAGTAGTAAAAACAACGTATCTTAACAGTGATTTGGCATCTGGATTGTAAATTTCTGCCCCCCACATGCTCTCACATGTTGGTAGTGAGTTTGATGCCGTTGTTGTGGGTCTTGTGTTTGGGTTTACCTCCCTAGTATAGAAATCATGCACACAGTGAACAGATTTGACCCTCTGTGTGTCCTGATGTTGAAGACTGACACCTCATCCTCTCTGATCTTCCTCCCAGCAGCCGGTGGGAAGCCATGCTGAAGCCAGGTGACCCGAGCGGCTCGGCCTTCTTGAAGGTGGACCCGTCCTACCTGCAGCACTGGCAGCAGCTTTTCCCCCAGGCGCAGCTGAAGGCTCCTCTTGCCCCACCACAGCCTCCACCTGACCGCCTCTCCATCCCTGTGGACAGCCTGCGCCCATCCCGCCTGCACAGCCACCTCCTGGCCTCCACACACTGCACCTCCTCCTCTGCTTCTTCTACATCGTCCTCCTCAGCTTCTTCTGCAGCAGCAGCAGTGGCGGCAGCAGCAGCAGCAGCAGCTCTCACCCCGTCCTCCTCCATCTCCATTTCCACCTCAGCAGGGATTTCCCAGCTGCCCGTCCCCCAGCAGATTGCACTCTTCGGGCAGGCGTTGGCCCCGGTGTGTGCTGGGCCTGGAGGTCCTGGAGGAGGAGGAGGAGGAGGACCGGGAGGAGGAGGAGGAGGGGGAGACCTGGTGGTGGTCGTCCCCCCAGAGAACCAGCAGGGTCAAAACCCAGCAGCGGGGCTTCTCCATCACACCAAAGAACAGAGCTGTGGTGGGGTCGGCGTGGTGTCGTCCAGCGTGAAGAGCAGCGGCGGAGGAGTTGAAGAGGGCAGCAAAGGAGCGACGGCCAAGTTCAAGCTGACGTCAGAGGAGCTGGACTACTACCTGTATGGACAGCAGAGGATGGAGATCATCCCACTGAGCAACCACACAGGAGAGGTCAACAACCGTACGTACACACACACACACACACACACACACACACACACACACTTGTCACTGGCACTGGAGCTTACATAGTTTTTTTTGCGTATATATTTTTTTAAAATTGGACAGTGGAGAGGTGACAGGAGAGGAGGAAGAGGATGACAAAACCCGGCAGCTGAACTTGGATGTTACATTCGCACTATATGTGACGCCCCGTGTGTGTTTACATCCAGGCACTTCGTATAATATTTACTCTCACTGGATCATAGATTATGTCTGTGACACTCAGCGATGACTTTCGACCATCTGCGCTTTTCATTCGCTATATTTCCCATTATTTTCGCACAATAATCCTATTATCCCGCTGAAGGCTGCAGTGTCTGCCGTGTTCAGTTCTGGTATTGTTGATTTCTGTAGTAAGTTTAAGTGTTTTGACCATCAGTAGCAACTTTACAGTAATTTAATCATTGCTGCTGCACATTTCTATCATTATTCTTTAATCTATGTGCGAGAACTGTCTGTGTGTGAGGCTAAATTGTGACATTATTGTTCTTAATTCAGCTGTCATTAATCTCTTACTGCATTAGGAAATTATTTTATTAAAATCCTAAGATAATTTCTTAATTATTTCTATAATATTGACTTTTATATATTTTCTTTAGTGTTCTTGTGTGACTGCATTTCTAAATATTTCTAAATTTTTCTGGTATTTAATTGGACATTAACAGTGCTTTATAAAATATTTCTATGATATGTATCTAATCAATAATCAATAATTGATGTCAGACCTTAATTCCAGCTAAATAGTCACTTAAAATCAGTGATTTATGATAAACTAGTCAAAAAAAATAATTGAATGATAATTTAAGTTGGTTTTTTCCACTTTTAAACATTTGTAAGATAAAATTTCCACCAGTTTAAAGTGTAATAAACACTTAAAATTCAAACTATGAGGCATATTTATTAACTTGTCGCCTCAGTTTAAAAGCAACTAAAGGCAGAAAGCTATTTACGAAAAATAGGTTTTTCTGTACTGGTAGTAGTTTTCTGTAGGGGTTTGTCAGATGTTACAGTTGGTTTGACAGCTGCAGTGCTGGACAGTAGGAGCTGCAGGAGGGTTTGGGTGTGAAGGGTCAGAGGTCAAAGGTCAGCAGCCTGGCCGGGCTCCAAACCCTCAAACAGCAGCAGCAGTAGGCCCGCAGCTCAGTTAATATTAACCAGACCTCATTCAGATTCCATGCTTGGAAATAAGCATCGGGGTTTACACCTGTCTGACTGCAGATGGC
>NC_092061.1:21237500-21322500 GCF_039877785.1 Chaetodon trifascialis | reverse complement strand
GATGATACTCTCACTTGCTACTTGGTTACTGATGCCTACTGAAGAAAGGCATGCAAGTAACCAAGAAAATCTTACAAATACACAAATATACAGTGCAAAATGCATAAGCACCTCCATGAAACAGTGGCATAAATTACTGGAACTGGCAGCCTTGAGAGCAGCACACTACCTCAGGTAAGCTCTCTTCTATCTCTTTCAGTGAACATAGGCACTGCTCCTGCTCTCATTTAAGGGAGCTCCAACCTCAGTTGGGTTTTGGTAATACTCCTACTTTTGGCGACTGCTTTTATGCAACCACTCCAGACTGACAGATGGAGGCTGTCGTCTGCAGCATTGCTGCAGCATGGGACTGAGTGGCTTCTTTTGTTTTTGGATACGTTCGTTTCCAAAAAAAGTGCCAAAACTATACTTGTAATTTATCATTTTTCTTTCTACAGTAGTTGCTCTATGCAACCATGTGCAAAGATTTAGTCTAAAGTACAAAGATGGGACTTTGGTGCATCCATCCACACAAAACTACAATAAAAATGTGAATGTTTGCAATGCAAATCTTGATAAAGGAGCTAAGTGCTGTTCATATAATAAAATGATTAATGCTTTTGGGTTACAGTGGTGAGTAATATGGTGCATTATTATTATTATCTTCCTTTATGGATGTGAATGTTACTGCTGCTGGAAATTAGTTACAGTCTCTGTTGGCCTCTCTTCACACTAAAAGTAAAATATCATAGAAGATCATCTAGAGATTTTTCAATTACATCCATAAAGGAAACCTGCTTCTTAGATAAATAAATGAATCCTTATCAATTCAATGCTTTTCTTTCATGAGACAAACCCTGTGATACATGTTGTTGTGCTTTGCATTTGTAAAATTGACTTCCCTGAACCTCCAACATACAGCAGGGTCTTCAGTGGGTGATTAAGCAATATTTGCCCCAGTAAAAGATCACTCAGGTGCTCAGATCCCATTCAATTCAGAGTGTTGTCGTGACAAACCCTGAGCTTTTAGCGTGCGCAGAGCAGCTGGAGCTAACCTGAAAGGTTAATCTCTACTCTAATGATGTCTTGGAGCTGCTATGATGCATCCCAACGGTTAGGAGCTAATTAGCAACTGCATTTTTTTCCTCGCTGTAAATCATTGAGTGCGAGGGCAAACAATGCTCCAACAGTCAGCTCATTAGCTGCCACCCATTTCCATGGTTTACTCATTCTGTGTTTATCTGTGTGTATGTGTTTGTGCGTCAGAATCTTGCTCCTGGCAGGGAGCGGTGTACAGAGACGGTGAAGAGTGGAAGCCCAGCCTCTGTTCCAGATGTTTCTGCAGCAACGGGGAAGCACAATGTTCAGTTGCAGAGTGTCAGCAAGTGGCCTGCAAACCGGTGAGTTTCTGGAAATAGAGCACACGCTTTTTTCATTATATTCACACTGGCAATTACAATGGCTCTGTGTCTGTCCCTCTCAGCTCACTTCATTCAAATTCAATAAGCCTGTTGGCATGAATATTAAAGGATCAGTCTGACACCTTGCGAAATACGCTTTTTTGCCCTGAAATCCACAGTCGGAAGAGAAGACAATCATTTTTTTCCAATGCATAATTGATTATCTATCTCATACTTAATACTCCTCTCTGGGAGTAAGAATGGGAATAGAAGCCATCTATATTGAAATACTAAACAAAGGTGACCTTTTTATCTATTACACTGCATCACCTCTTGACTTGTTTTCATTCCAAATCACAGTTGGACTTACATATATTACAATAAAGTGGAGTAGATTATAATAAATCTTTGTAGAGTCAGCTGGCTCCCACAGGAGTGTGACTGAAGGGAGCACCATTGGCCAAAAGGATGGCACATGCTCATCTTTAAATCTAGCTTAACACAAAGACTGATAGCAAGGGCAAACAGCTACAGCTACATCTTCCCGCATCTCCACAGCTGTCTCATTTATATCTGCGTCCTTGTGTCTTGATAGTCAAAGAGCAATCCACCTATCCACCCAAGAGTTGACAGGGTTTGTTAACGGTGGACTTGCAACCATAGTCAAATCAGGGCAAGATTTTTGAGGCACTGCAACGCAGCCACTGCACCCGGCTGATGTTGGTCCGCAAATTCCTCCAGTGTGTGCTCTTCTGCTCCTTTAAATCCACAATAGCAGCTTAAATTAACAAGATGTAATGTGTCAGACATCTTTGGAGTTGTTGGAACATGTATTTCACAGCAGTAAATGAGCAATTTATCCAGGGTGTTTCCAGACTTTGTGCTTAGCTAGGTCAGACACTCGGCACTCTGTGCTGGAGGCACAAAGATGAAACTGCTGTTGATCTAATCCAACTCTTGATTGCATTCTCCGAAATGTTCAGCTGTCCAACAGTACTGTCTCAGTCTATATATGGTGTTTACAGTCCTGTATAAGATAGAATTATATCATACACACAGAGGACTCTCTTCTATTACTGTTGGACATCTAGCTGTCTCTCTGTCTCTTTTTTTTCCTCTCATGCTCTCTCTCTCACACAAACACACACACACACATGCACACACAGACACAGACACCTGGTCTGATTGTTTTTTTTTTTTTTTTTTCCCCACTCCCTTCAGCATGAGAACTTGGTGATCCAGCCGGGCCAGTGTTGTCCTCAGTGTGTGTCCAACCCCTGTCTGTCTGCTGGTAAAGACTACCAGGTAGGTAACCTGTGTGTGTGTGTGTGTGTGTGTGTGTGTGTGTGTGTGTGTGTGTACAGTAGGTGTGTGTGTGCATGTGTGTGTCTCAGCAGCTGATGAGTGCTCATAAATCTGTATGGCACATTTTGTACTGAATTTTGTGTTTCTCTCCACAATCTATTAGAATATTTTTTGGGATGACAGGGAGACTTTGACATGCGTGTGTGTGTGTGTGTGTGTGTGTGTGTGTGTGTGTGCGTATTTTGATATTGAGATGAAAGAAGTCCAAGCTTTTTCCTCTCCTCTCCTCTCACTGCCAATTTTCTCCTTTGATCACCGAGTGTCCCATCCTGTCTAATGTGTGTTTGTGTCCTCTAAAGCACACATACCTACGCACACATATGCATTCATGTCTGCATCATCATAACTTCAGATCTTTGTTTTCTCCTTCATGGTGTCAGAAAGTGTCAGGGACATCTCAATCTGTTATTTATTAGAACAGAATGAATTATGTCGCCTTGCTTCTGGTCCTAAATACATAACCAAGTCCCCATAAAAGTACACACAACACGCACACACACATACACAGCAATGTATTCCTCACACTGTGGGGACATTAATCTGTTTACACAGTCACATTGTTGGGACCTGCCTTCTTTATGGGGACAAAACAGTCTTACTGACAGTTAAATAGGACATTGAAATAATGTAATGAATAGATAATCTGTGATAATCTGATATATCACTTTCTTGTCCAGTGAGTGTCAATACTGCAGAAAAGATCTATATGGTAGTTGTCCACAGGAAACTCCTTTCCGAGACATGATTGTTTTTTCTTTTTTTGCACAAATGTCTTCAATGGGAGGCTTGTTTTCCTCAGCGTCACTGTAAAGGTGCCAGAAGTAGTTGAATAAAAGGACTGGTCCCATTTATTGTGAGTGAGTGAATATTTTAAATCTTTTAGACATTTTTGAAATTATTGATAGAATAATTTAAGCATGTGCACGTGCAAGCACAAACTCAGAGACAAATCTAACCAAAAACCCATCTATGGACACCAGGTAGACAGAATAGTGTCGGTTTTAGTGCTGTAAGCACTTTTCCACCCTGAGTTTAGCCTCAATAGTCACATTCTGTGAACCAGGACAAAGCACTGTCTATCAGTGCAGTAAGTCAAAGTCAAACACAGGCTGTAATCTCTATGATAATCTTCCTCTTTCTTGGTAAATAATGAACTAAGTTCTTCCAGAATTTGAATTGTTAATGTTGGTTTGAAGAGATGAAAATGAAAATGAGCACTTGCGTTCAAAGTTCACTTTTGTGTGTTTGCGTTTATGTGTGAGAGTGTCGAGACACCACAAATGTTTTGTCTGACTCCTGTTAGAATGGAAAGTGCTTTGATACTCATAAACAACATAAAAATGGTTATCAATGAGGTCTGTGTTTGCAAATGTCTCGAAAAATCTGTGATCTATGATTCTATGTGTAATGCTGTATAAATGTGCATGTTTCTGTTGAAAGGTGAGTCTGTGTTTGCAAATGCCGTGTGAATTTGTGTGGAAATACTTACATTTACAGGTGTGTGTGTGTGTGTGTGTGTGAGTGTGTGTGTGTGTGTGTGTGTGTGTGTGTGTGTGTGTGTGTGTGTGTTAGCTCTGAACATTAGATATGTTCAGAGCTGTTTCTTCAGAGCTCTTTAGATCACAACGTTTGTTCATGTGAGAATGAAAATGTCTGAACTCTGGTGGAGCCAAATGTGACTTTCAGTCCTCTGCAAAGAGATCTGTGTGACATTAGAAATCTCTCTCTATTTAATTCACTCAGTGCATGTACTGAAGCACCTTTCATACAAATTACTGATGTTCAAAGAGCTCCACTAGGTTTCGATCCCTTTGATAAATGGCTGTAATAAATGTTATATCAGTGAAAAATGTCTTCTTTCTGATGAAATAATGAAACATTTACATCCTCCAGACTTCAGTCAATATATATTTGAGCAGTTTAGGTCATACAAAAAAGCAAATTTGGATTTTTTTTCTAATGGTGGCTAGTTATTATTTTTTCACCAGTAATTCTTATTGTTTTTCCTAAAACAGAAAAACATAGCGGGTACCAAAGACAAAAACAGAAATGGACAGAACATAGGAATTAAAAGCATCACTGTAAAAGATGTGCAAGTCGGCGACCAACATAGACAATAGAGTTTCCCCCTTTCACTGAAGTGCAATGAACATCATGATGAAGTTATATAAATGTCCTCCATTACAATTATTAGAAAAACAGGTGATTGTGTGTTCCTGGCAGATGAACAGACAGTTAGTGGGGGTTTAACCCACGTGCTGGCCTTGGAGTCAGAGCCTCAAGGCCGTGGATGTCAGCCGCATATTTAGTCCATTTTACCCAATATTTTTCCACTTGGTTGATGAGCCTGAATGTGAGACCTCTGTGTGCTTCAACAAAACTGAGATGAATAAACCATGAACATACTGGTGCCTAGTTTGATGTTCTCATGGAGGGCCACAGAGTGTTTACACAACTGGGCAAGACCACAACGTATGAACCAAAGTGCCATTGCTCTTTCCACACCTCCAACAATCTGGACTTATCCTTGTAGCCCCTTGTGTAGCCCAAGGGTGTGGATGAGGCAGAACTGAAGGCTCGAGTGAGAAGGTGTCTAATTTGAACACATGTCTTAAAGAACTTGGATTTAATCTGACACCAACAGGAAGTTGACCCCAAATTGAGACAGATTATATATTTAACACCTGAATCAGACACAGAGACGCTGTGGGGCAACATCACTTCACGTTAGTGTTCTGATGAGAGTGCGCAGATGAGTATTTTCTCTGCCAGGGACACAGAAGTTTATAAAGTAATTACACTGTCTATGGCTATTTACAAGTCCAAGGTTGAACCAGTTGGCATTGATTTAATGGTTCACAGACCAAACGATGTCTTGACATCCATGTCAAAACTATATACAGGTGGTTATTTCAACAGTAACTCAGTGACTGTCTGTTTAATCAACTGGAGTCAATTGGAGTAAAGGCGAAAACAGGTAAGGGCCGTAAAAAAGCAGTTCAATTCGTTATGGACAAACTTATGAGTATTTCTAAGGAGCTAAAATATGCAATAACAAATGTCCACTGCATCTCATTGTAGACAATGTAAGCTTTAAGTGATTGCCAACTTTATTTGATAAATGACTTTAAAAATGATTATCACAGTGTCATGCATTGACTGCCTTTTCAAATGGCTAATTATTCCATTGATGAATTGTTTCAGGTTTGGAAACTCGCATCTGCTGCTGTGAAGCAATTTAATGATTAGTCAATGGGAGCTTAATGTGAATACTTCTGTGCAGATGTGTGTGTAGAGAGAGCACAGGTCTTCACACAGTCGTTTGGAAAGTTTGGAACTGATGAAATGGTCTAAATCTGTGTGTATCTGTATGTATCTTGGCAGCACGGTGAGCAGTGGCAGAAGAACGCCTGCACCACATGTGTGTGTGACCGGGGTCAGTCTAAATGCCACACACGCACCTGTCGGCCTGTCACCTGTGACAAGGTGGGTAGTCTTACACACACATGCGGACTCACTGACATTCTGTTTTATTCAGAATTCACGTCATACAGTCGGGGTCTGTGTTGAAACTCTAATGGATGCAGAGATGTTTAACTACGCAAGACCACAGACAGACTCTCTCTCTCTCACACACACACACACACACACACACACACACACACACACACACACACACACACACACACACACACACACACACACCTACGCTAACATGCGCACACACACAGGCTGACATTTAATTGTTAATTGCATGCAAATTTCAGCTTGAAGATTCTTTTCTGTGCTGGAGATCTTGTCAGTGAAGTCAGAGAGGACCATAAAGCACAATCCAGACACACAACACAACATTAAAGGGCACACATGCGTGCATAATAAAGCCAGCACAGTAAGTGCCAATTAATTAAAAAATATATCTACAGCAGATATATATTTATAGCAGTCACATTGCAGTAAGAAATTGAGCCATTAACCTAAGAACAATTCAATGCACAAGGAAAGTTTTAATCACATTTTAAATTGGCAAAAGTTGGGGTATATTTAAGGTAATCAGAAAGTTCAGCAGAGAAGCTAAATGCAGTTTCACTGTGTTTGGGTGTGACTGGAGGCAATGAATTGACTAAAGATCTAAGGGCGCAACTGAGAATATATATCCTTTAAGAATACAGTATAAAAAATGTATTATAGCTTTAAGCTATTGAGTAATTTAGGGACCAGCAGCAGCACTTAAAAAGCAATTCTGCACTGAAGAATAGGACTAATGTTCTCGAGGTTCTTGTTAGAACTACACTGATGAAGACCACAAGCCGAAACAATTTGGCCCAAAAATAAAATTGCATTTGTTGGGGACAATTTTAAGGATTAATCCACAGTTGTTGCTCTGCTGAGTATTAGAGGCAGCAGGATGGTGTACGTGGGACTGAATCACGATAAACTGCAGTGTGCGTGTTCATGGTAATGAAGGAACATGTCACCCAGGGCAAAAGTGTGGCACGCTGATGAGTTTTTAATAGTTTCTGACAACAATGGAGCTCTAAGAGAAAGAAGAACATCAGGCACAAACAATACTTGTTAGTAGGATACATCCAATGTTGTTCATAGTATTGTTGAAAATAAAGAATAGTGACTGTCTCGGCCTTTAAACTACATGTAGATGTGAGACTAAACGAACAATGCAGAAGTTAGAAAAGGGATACAGCACGATGTACAATGAAAAGTCCATGCACAAAGCAGTTTATATGACCAGAGCTGAGAATGTGAAATTCCTTAAATAGAGGACAATGAGCTGAATGACTTTTAATCCTGATTTCAGTTTTGTATTTTAAAAAGCAGCCACTTCACGCTATTTCTGGAAAATACTGAACCAATCAAGAGCGCAGAGTTCAGACCTTCTTTGCTCTCCTTAAACCTATAAAGAGGAAACGCTTGGGGGAACAGCTTATCAGGCTTCCTGCTGTGATTGTGAAGCCAGTGGAAACCTTTTTGAAGCATTTTGCTCTGTCGCTCAAAGTTTCCATATTCTTTCAAAACTTGAACTAAAACTTAAAGTGAAAGTATGTACAGCTCTCAACACGGCTGAGCATGTTTTAACAACCCATTTCCTCCACTGATGATAGCAGAAAAAAACTGAATCCAGCAGTGCAAAGAGAGGATCCCAGTGGACTCAACGCTTCAAAACCAGCGCTCTGAAATAAGCAGATACTAGGAGAAAAAGGCTGAGCTAATAGCTACCTCACTGTTGTGTTAATAAATGGCGACATGATCTGGATAGACCATGAACACGCTGCCTCAAATATAGAGGAGAAAAAGAAGTATTCTATCATAATGTGAACTATCTTTATGTGATAGAGAGGAACTCAGATGTTGAAAAGTTACATCTACAATGTCAGTAACTCTCCACCTCTCAGCACTTTCAAATAAAGTCTTAAGAAATGTCTGGTCCAAACTGCTTGGTGTGTTTTCCCTTAATAATGCACCACATGCTCACGCCTTCATCCCCTTATCTCTCTCTGCTGAAACACAACCAAAAACAGCGTTTTGATAAGCTCCTTGGATCTCCTTTGTCTTGTCTCGTGGCTCAGTTTGCGTTCCTTCATTCCCATCATCTGTATTGTCCATGAAAACCCGAACTTAAACCCATTGTGCTGCTTCATTGCAGGGTCAGACCAAAGTGAAGCGTGCTGGACGGTGCTGTGATGAATGTGCAGCTGCCAAGGGAAGCTGCCTCTATGAGGGCACGGTGCGTTACCATGGAGACATGTGGAACGGCACGGGCTGTGAGTTCTGTACCTGCAACCGGGGTCAGGTCCTCTGCCAGAGGGCTGAGTGTGGTCGTGTTGAATGCCTGCAGGTAAGCCTGAAAGAAAAACGTCTCCATTTTAAACCAAAGTGCAAATTTGGCCTCATTGTCAGTTTTGTTTTTGTTTTGCATTTCCTGCTGGCAAGACCGCCCTCAAAAGCTGGAAATGGCTCACTGGCTTCATTAAACTTTATTTAGCTGAGCCAGAGATCTAAAAAGTTGAATCTCGCTACACAGACGTTGGCCAATCCAGTAAGTACAAGCACACATTACTGGTAGAGTTCCTTCTGATATGAATCGCATCGGTCTACTTACTTTGCAATTACTAAGGAAGGAAAATAAATTATTTCTGGCATGATAACTTTCCAGAGGTGCATAAACTTGTGTTATAGTATTAAAAATTGCTGTGACATATTGCATTGACACAGTTTTGGAATCTAATAAACCTTCAAACTTATATAAAAGGATTTCTTAAACTTGACTTTACCAGTCAGTCATGCAGCATGCCCCCAAGAATACATCCAGTAGCACCGGATTATACTGATGCCTAGTGAAAAAACCAAGAGGAAAGATATTTTTATAAAGCCTAAATAGACCCCCCAAAATGAATACAGTATCCGTCTAAACATGCAAATCTGCCTGTCTCAGCTATTTAGCCAGCTGACCAGGTTTGCTGGTCATACTTGCCCTTAATTAGCTATCTAAGTTAGCCTGCTAGATTGCATCATGAATGCAATGATGGAAAAATAAATACTAATAGCTAATATTTTTTTATCTTTTCAATTTCAATATTGTGAGTTCCTCCTTTGTCATTTAAGTTTGCTGCTTGGCTGGGCTGCGCCGGTGAGCACCAGGAGGTGGTGTTTGGTACACACCCCCTGCACATGTGCTGGTTGGCTAACCTGCTAACTGTGCTTTTAAAAGCTTTGGATCAAAATGACCTCTACCCAGTGATAGCTTACTTGACTGGTGAGATTAGATTGCACTATTTCTGAATGTGGAGCAGCTATTATTTCAGAAATGTTTGTATTTTTAAAACTCATCTCATTTTTCATGCAGCACAACAAGAGGCAATTTAGTCCTTTGGCCTCAACGTGTCAAATGCAAAATAAGTTGAAGCTCCACATAACTATTAACTATTAAATCAGCCCATTATCCAGGTAGGAACACGCAGATATATGTGTAAGAACTTACGTGCTTCTTGATTACCTCTAATGGTCCACTGTTTGTTTAAAATGAGTGTGATGATGATGATGAGTGACATCATCTTTAGATCCAGATCCCGGAGCTTAGTTTTCTTGCCCCCAAAATGCAACATGTCAGCACCCTGAAATCCCATTTTCTGGTCATCAAATGAGCTACTAAAACGTTAATGGAAGATGTCACAGTTACTTTGCTCACAATTTTCTCCAGTCGGTGTAATTTGGTGCAACGAAATTTACCAGTTCACAGGGTCTAATGTTACTGTCTTCATTGGCATTTAGGAGTAAATCAAGAGTGTGTGGGATGGCAGAAAAGGTGAACATTTGAGGTTACAAGGTTGGCTGCTTCCATCATAGATAATTTGTTCAGTTTAGATGAAGTAAATTGAAAGACAAGATGAAACGGTAATGATCTGCAGGGAAGCTGCAGCACAGCAGCAAAAAGTAAATGACTGTAGAAAGCAGGGGTTAAAAACCTGGCTGTAGACACTAGATCACCCTAATGAAGAAGACTTTCCCTGAATGCATCACATCTTTTTACTCAATAACATCATCCCAAAGTCAAATAAATACACATGAAGCATCAGTGGAAGCCTTCATGTGAGATCATGCTTATCAGACTTGGCCCAGTTAGGGATACAGGACGTTGGATGTGGGAGTTTTTTTGGGACAAAACAAACAAAGGATTTGTTAAGGTTATTATCCACTGTACACACTTTTATCCCCTAAAATGACCCACTCTGGGCTTGGCGCCACATCGACTCAACACCTCTTTGAGTGTTTTCTTACATCAAGCAGATTTAATAATATTACTTTGATATCCCTTGCCACGACCAAATAAGCCCTCATTAATCATGTGGTATGGTGATAATTACAGCTCATAAGTGCCATTAGCTGTAAGTAGCATAGTTGGCATTTGTCCAGCTTTGAATTGCGCAAGGTGACTGTGCGAAGAAAGTCAGTCAGGCAGTTTTCGCCCTCTGTGTGGGTGTGCAGAACGAATGGAGGTTATGGGTTTATTGACATGTGTGGGTCAATGGGCAGAGAAAGGCACCGAGGCACAGTTACAGTGTGAGTATGTGTGTGTGTGAGGGGGGTTAGGATTCCTTATGGTGGCACCTGGGTTGTACTGTCACGGCTCTGTAAGGAGTTCTTAGCATCAGAAAAGTGCATTTTTGGCATATTGCCATGGTAAGTTGCACCACTCAGAATTCCATTTTAGATATTATTCATATTACAATTCTTCTGCAAGATTATAAGATCTATGAGCTATGAGTTGATTATTGTGGCTTGTGAAAAGTTTTTAAAAGCTGACCAAATCCAAAATACCTGCTGGGTGTTTGGAAATCAAGGCAGCTCCTGCAATATTTACGACATGGAGACACAATGTTCTCACCCAAGAGACTGCTGGCAATACTATGAAAACATCAGCCATCAATGTAATGAACTTATGATCATTGTGATCAATAAATGTGGTTTTAGTTAATATGTATAGCCCAAAATATACAGCTTCTGAACCACAGCTGCCCTTTGTCTGTTTTGTCTCAAGGGGCTTGAAAATCAGGCTGTTAATTGCATTCTGCTGTTTCTATAACAAAGTTTTAATATTACCAGTTCAACTGAAAGTTATGTGTTGCCCCACTTAAACTGACGATTACTTCCCAATTGTTGTCCAATGTTAGTTCCCAGAGTTTTATTTAACTTGCCAAATACAGCTGAAGCCTTTGAAATTAATAATAATGACTGTAGATTTTCAGTGAAGTTTGTCTGCTAAAATTAACTGAACTCAAATTCAACTGAACATAATTGGACTGACAAGAGAACTGAAACAACTGCAGACAACTGAAAGAGAAAGAGGAGCAAAGCAAAGTCAAGTGTGATGGATAAAGGTGGAAAAATACTAAGAAAACCTGCATCAATGAGATGTTACAGAAGCACTGCTTTTGCTGTTTTATTGTGCTCCATATGAACCAAAAATGTTCCTCAGTTGCTTAAAAACTACGACTTCTGGAATAAAAGTAAAAGACTGGTGTACTTGTGCTTTTGTCTCTCTGTTGCTTCTCTTGTATGTTATGTATGTTATTTCTCATGGTAATTTTATATGTAGTTTTTATTATTAAACCTCCTCTGAATGCCATATAAATCAATTTTAAATTTGTCTATTTTTAGGGATCCGAGCTCATTCACCTGCCAGGAAAGTGCTGCCCACAGTGTTCGTCTCCCAAACCTTCCTGCATGTACAAGGGGAGCTCCTACGAGGTACCTCTATCATAGATCGAGATTTACTTTGAGTGTGTTTGCACATGAAGACGAGAGGAGAAGTGCAAAATGAAGACATCCAAAATATATCTCCAAGTCAAAGGGCCTCTGTGAACCCTCTTTCCTCAGAAGAAAAAATAAAATGATTGGCACAAAGTCTCATTGCAGAGGAGGCTGCTACACAAACAACCAAATACATCAATATTAAGATGGATATCAACATGCGCATGAATACAGACTCTAAACACTGAAAATGAAAGTTGCAATGAGACAGAGTGAACGTGTGTTTTAGGACAGAGCTATCAGATTACTCTGAGCTGTTCAGCCTGTAACAAGAATCTCTTCCTTATTATTCTGGCATCAAATTCATTATTCATAGGCTAGTCCTGGAAACCCAGAAAGCAAAGGCTTTAATTTTTTACATTTTCAGCCAGGGGTGATGCTCATGAAATGCTGCAGGATGGTCAGCCAAGGCCGAGACTTGGAGCAAGTGTGGAGAGCGCTATTATCCTTTTAGATAGGTTTTTCTCTTTCTCCCTGAGGAATTCATTTTACCAGTAGTAAACAAAGACAGAGACTGTATTCTTATCACACACCTACACACATCCATACATGCATGCATTTATGTGTTTAAAGGCTTCTCTTTAAGGTTAAAGCAGCAGGTTTGTGAGTAGATGATGACTGGTTCAAATTCCCAAGCTGTTTGTCAAGACTCCAGCATGCAACTCCCCCTAAAACCACAAACTTTCTGTTTGTGTATGCATTAAACAAATTGTATAAAACTTGACAATTAGTGAGTTTTAGCAGTGTTTGTAGGCGTATTATTGATACTGATAATGCAGAGCCAGGCCAGCTGCATCACCTTCCTGCTAAGCATGTGATTAACATTGAAACATTGGAAGGAAAGCTTAGAAGAGTATTTTCGAAAATGTTGAACTATTCCTTTCCGAGGGTTAATATGATGATATGACAGTAGATAATTAGGTTTGTTTGTGTTGGGGTCTGTAAAATGACCTCATCTTCCTCAGCTCTCACACAGCCGTACTGGTGGGATGCGATAACAGACTCTGGAGGCTGCAGATTTCTCTCCTCCGTCACTCCTCCGTCACTCTTTTGTTCTGCTTAGATAGATCGTCAGATACATGTGGGTTGTGAATGAGAGTCCTGCCATGAAAACAAGCCCATGATGCTTTTAAGTGTCTGTCAGTCAGAAGTGTTTCGAGTCAGTTTTGTGTCGCTCCTTGTCTGTGAGCTTTGACCTGCCTCTTGATGATTTCTAAACCATCTAACTTTTCTGAGTTAAGTCAGTTTTGTGTGGGGTTCCTACTGTTGGACTGACTGTCCTTGGTGGCCCAGTGTCAATTCACTCACACGGCTTTGAAGATGTATATACTGTAAAAGCTGCGACTGTCAGCCATCTTTTATAACTGACACTTGCTCCTTATTAGCATTCAGCTTCTCGAGCCTGGTCTGTGTGGCTTCATTTTTAATTGTGATTCATCGTACTCACAGATGAAATCCTCTGTTGTTCAGTGTTTTTAACATTGTCTCCGTCCCCTTTGAATATATTTGCCACAGTCTCACTTTGTGCATAAGAAGCACTTAAAGGTCTGCATTCACTAAGTCTGATAGATTATTTTCCCTCTCTGTCCTCTGCTTTCATTCCATTTCCCTCCACACTTCCTCTCTTTTTCCAGGACCTCGCTCGATGGACTGATGGCGGATGCCGAGAGTGTGAATGCCGTGATGCCCAGGTGACCTGTTATCTGCGTTCCTGCCCCACCTGCCCACAGGGCACCCTGGCCATCACCCAGGAGGGTGGATGCTGCCCGGAGTGTCCCCAAAGTAGGTTGCTGTAATGGATGCTGGGTGCAACTCTGTGTGTGTGTGTGTGTGTGTGTGTGTGTGTGTGTGTGTGTGTGTGTGTGTGTGTGTGTGTGTGTGTGTGTGTGTGTGTGTGTGTGTGTGTGTGTGTTGTGTGTGTGGTGTGTGTGTGTGTGTGTGTGTGTGTGTGCCACATCTGAGACATTCTTTCCTCATGCACCTCTTTCACAGCATACACATCATAAAGGATTCAGTGCGTTTGTGTCTGTAGGTGACTGAGGCAGGTTAAGGTCCCTCTTTCATTTTCCAGAGACCTGTTTTTATTTGTATTTTCTTATTTGTTCATCTTTGAAAAGGCCCAGATGAAACATTCTCAGGCTGTGAATCAGCTTTGAGACTCAGCAGTCAGATAGTCTCACACACTGTTAAACCTGTGATTTTCAGTGCTTTCTAAGAGTTCTTTTGGCATGAAGTTAGCTTTTAATTGTATGCACAATTTCCAACATTTACCACAATGCCTTTTGACAAACCTCTGAAAAATGTCCTACACAGTCAAAGACTTGTTTACAGGCTTAAAAATTCAAATAACTTCCTGAAATATGTGTGAACGTCACACAGTGTCTATGCTCGCTGCCAAATTTCATCATTTTTTTGTAGCCGCAATATATTTTCCATGACTGTGGGTGTAGAAATTGATATCTCTACCTTTCCTTTGAATTTTATTTTTTTTGAATGACTGTTGGTTGGTTGGTTGAAGTCATCTCTGTCTGATTATGATATCCACCTCCGCTGTTTTGATGGAAATAATATGCAATGCGATATTGCCTATCACGATCCATTAAGTACAAAAAAGTACACCGCCAACCGTGAAAACAGGCCTGACGAACCGCTGTGTTTTGTCTCAGTCAGGGTGTTTTTGTAAAGTTTTCTCCCGTTAAAACTCAAAGCTCAACAGAAAAAGAAGTTATCAGCAGGTCAGATAGGTTTCCTGTCTGCTGATTGGAAAGTCAAGGTGTTGTGAGTAAATTGGAAACATACTTCCTCTTCCTCTAACAGCTACTGTTGAAGGCGTCTGTGACTGTCCTGTTTCTGGTGTTGATTGAGTTTTTCCTTATTTTATGCCTCTTGTTTTTGTCTTGTGACGCACTTTACAACATCTGCTCTGCAAAGGTGCTACAGGTATATAAATAAACATTAGTGACTTACTAAAAATACTGCATATGTAAATGAGAAGCTGGTTGGATAATAAAAGAAGAGAGGGGGAGTGTGTGTGCGAGTGTGAGAGAGTTTATAGAAAAGCAAGACAGTCAGAGGACAAAATCTAAATTGTCCTTGGGGAGGAGGGCAGTGCTGGCCAAGCTGCTCTGTATGTTTCAGCATGCCATCGCCTGAGGACAGAGACTGGAACAGCCACACAGAGTCAGTGTAAAGTAGATTCAGTCTATCATTGCTTTAAGCTTTGGCTTTAATTAAAACCTTTATTTAGGTAACGTTAATTCAACATGTAATGACCTTCATATTTACCTTCATTTCTACACATTAACATCAACATCAAATACAAACTCAGATAAAGAGCAGGTAGTGATGGTGATGCGCTTTGAATTTCTGGGCCAGTATTGTTGTTTGATGGGGTGTTTTTTTTCTTTGTATGATTCAAACAAAGAAGGCCTCATTTGAAGTTGAGATATACTTTTAAAAAGGCAGAATGGCACCATAGTTTGAAAAATTGTTTGCTGCTCCTGGAGTCCCTGGGGCCTCAGAGTTACATGAAATAAAAATGACATTCACTTCGTTGGCCAGTATTCCACAGCAGAATAAACACCCATTCAACAATTAATGAGTGCACAGAAAACTTTGCTGTGTCTCAATGTAATGGTGACCTCAGTCTCAGCCTGTGCTAATAAAAGGTTCCAACCAGGGATTTTGTTTTTAATGATTTCCCCCCTTTTCTTTTCAACCTGTTTCAACAGGAAACACCACAAATTAAGGGAGGAAAATGCTCTCAGAGACATTAAATTATAGCTCTAAGCTCATTTCCTTCTGTAAACCGCACAGTCACACCACAGCACTTCTGTTTCACCTCCATTCTTTAAAAAAAATCTGATCCATCTGTCTTATTGACTGAAAGTGTGTATACAGACTGTGAGCATTTCTAACTTAACAAACTTTTGCTATTTTCTCATATAAATAAATACGCCAGCAGGCAATTAAACAGTGGGACAACATTGTTAAGATTTATGACGACTTGATATTAAGTTTGGCCGTATGAATGAATAATTACAGTTGGGCAGGGGAGACATTTTTTCAATGCAACGTACAAATGGATTGTTAGAGACGGCAGTCATTTTATGAGGTCGGATTGGAGTCTATTTTGTTCGCATTGAGCTTGTGTGTGTGTGTGTGTGTCCCTGGACAGTCTTCTTGCTTTCTCATGTTTTAGTGTTTAGAGCATTTCACTGCTGCAGCATATTAAGATGTCTGAAAACACTGTATATTCTCAGGCAAATACAGTTTAATTCATCCAAGTAAACACCAGGGGACACCTGTAAAATGTAATATCCTGAATTAGCCAGTTGTTTTGCAACTGGTAGCCCAGCCTGTTAGGAAGATTTCTGCTAAAAGTGATGCTTAATTCAACAGATTAACTAAACAGCATATTGGTTATTATTGATATCCACCGGCTTAAGTAGCTGCTTTGTTGCCATTCACTTAATTCATTTAACAACATGGTGTCATATGAATTAAGTTCACATGCTGGTATTTTGTAACAGTGATGGCAGTTTTATGGCAGTCTTGACTATGGAGGAGTGGAGGTCTGATACCAGTGGTTCATCTCCTTCATCTCCTGTAATACCAGAAGTCATCACTGACATTTAACCATGATAACAGTGCTCCCCTAACTGTAACCAAGTGGTTTCAAACATCACACCCGGATAGTGTTCGCAGTGAATGAAAATGTTGTTCAACATATGTCCAGCCTGCATTAAAATTCTCAGCAAAATAATTTGGCCAATGCAAAAATAGTTTCATATGAATGTGAACTTTGCAGAGATGATGAGGAGATTGCATGTGTAGGACAGCCTTCGCCACAGAAGTTCCCTAAAAATGGCTGAAAATTGGACCCAAAAGAGTCAATTCTGACAGTTTGGTTTCATCTGGCTCTATAAACCAAATAGATGCTGCATCATTTGTTGTGTCACAGCTCAGGATCAGTATTTTAGCATTAGCTACACAAACGGCTAGTTATCACCTAATCTTCGACAGTTGGAAGGTGGAAGCTAACTGGCTAGCAATTATGCTGCTAACACTAAAATGTATTTTAATAGAGTTTTGAAATACTTCATCACATAAAACGTGGTAATCTTGTGAAATACTGTACATTGTTTAAGATCAAACCAGTGGTTCATGGACCTAAAAGTCTGGCATGCATCAGATGTCTGTGAGTTGTTTACAGTTCCAGCAAAGAGACATTTGCCCTCTGAACCTCTCAGATGGCTTCATTTCAATAACTGTCGGCTCAAGGAAGTAAGCTTATCCAATATTTCAAGAAAAAAAGCAAAGGTCAGATGAATCACTGCATTTTGTTTTTCTTCTATTCCAAATTAATCATCTCTTAGATTTCTATGTGACCCTTTAGACGAGGGCTTTCATTAGACTAAAGCACTGCCTTCATGTTTTATAGTCTTTATTTTTTCCTGGTGGCCAGAGGAATCCAGGCAGTGCCTGAAGTGTAGCTCATGGGCTCCTAATGAACAATACTGAGTGAAGATAAGGAATGAAATGGAAAGCCCTTCACTCAGACTTACTTGTCTCAAGAGATTAATTTCTGAGAACTGCAAGTCGAAACACCTCGGATACTTATTGATTGATCTTTTTATTTTATCTTTCCGTTGGCTTTAAATACTTTTCAGCATCTTCTCCCCAACTCTTTGTGGAAGAGTTCATGTCATCCATCATCTCTCTCTGTTGGCCTCTTTCTATCTTCATCAGCCACCTCCTACATATAGAAATTATAGTGTTGGAGAGAAAATCATCACAGCCGGAAGGCGACATGTACACCTTCTCTCGCTCTATACATCCTGTACATGTGATGGTGTTAATAAGTGTGTTTTATGCACAGGTCAATGATGAGTTTCCATGTTAAATGTATCAAGAAGATAGCGTGTGTCTGTGAATACATGGTTTGAGTGGGTCTTGTGTGCTATCGTGTGTGCCTGAGTGAATCATTGAAATGTGTTTGTGTGCTGACTATATTTGCACTCTCATACTGCACTTGCACCTGTCATCACCTCGCAACTTTTGTGTGTTAATGCATGCGTGTGCAGTAATGGTTTTAATACCCCCATAATGCACCACAGCGCATGTATGCATGCCTGAACAAAGTGATTTAAGCGTGATTTACACAGTTCACTTTGCTTTTACATGCTGATAGGAGAAACAGGCATGTTTTCACACGTTAACTGTGCACTTCTTTCTGCCTGGATGTGAATTAGGTTTCCCAACTGTCTTTAGTTTGTGGCTAAATATAGGGAAAGGAAAAAAAAAAAAGAAAATATTCCCGCTTTCCCTCTTTCTGCTCCAACTCGACCCGTAAATCTTCATTTAAGCTTATTAATCATGGCTGTCTAGAGGCCCAGAGGTCAGCAGCCTCTCCTCTCATTGGACAGTTCATAGCAGAGCCCAGGAGTCGCGCTGTGTTCAGGTCTCACAGGAAAGGCTGTAGATGTGAGCTTACAGCTTGCACATACAGTTCCCATCTGCCAGGGTTTGACCCAAATGAGTTATTTAGTATTGTTATTTTGTTCCAATATATATACCATTTTCCAGTACCAGTCAATGTATTTATCAAGTACGTCTGAGTAGGAAATCAGTCCTCATTGGTCGAAGTATTCTGACAGTGATGCATGTTTGGGTCTACTTTTAGAATAAGGATTTATGACTGAAATGCAGTCTTTTCTTCCCCAAAGACTCCACAGCCTAATTCTTTCTGGCAAAAGAAAATTTAGCTTTGTGACAGTAATTATGTGCATCTGACACAACCAGCAGTTCTGGTAATAATACATGAAATTTAACTCTTACAGACATACTTAAATTTCCAAATTTTTCAATTTGTGTCTACATTTATTTTTGAGCAAGTGACTTGACAGCGTTTACTTTCAAGTTTGCTAAATTTCGGTAACTTATTCACACAGCTGCTTAAATTTAAAGAAAGTGCTGCTTTTCTGCATTTCAAATGTTTTCTTTATCTAAAACTCCAACCCACAAGTGTCCAACACGTCCAATACATCATTATGTTTTCCTCTTTGTGGCTAAGAGTGTCAGAAACAGCGACGTCTCTCTCAGTCAGGACAAGTCTTCTTCTTGATGGGAAGCTTCATAAATAACTAAATAAATAAATTAGTCTTTCTCTGAGGTAGGACTGTTTTTAGCGTGATTCTCAGGAGGAATTCTGAATTGTTTTATGAGTATGCACGGGCCCAGATATACTAAAATTATGCATCTGTAAGCACATCCAACTCACACTATTTTTAGTCGAGCACACAGTTATGTCACTTAATCCCCTCACCATTATTTCATCAATTTTAATCAACAATGTTTGGATGAGTTAAATGGATTTTGATCCTATTTGGGGCTTTATTGTCTCAAATAAAGAGCCTCATGATTGAAAATTTGGCAGCAGACTGCATGGGTGAATTACTGAATGGTGCAGTGCCTTTTAAGAGGGAACCAGGCTGTGAAATTACCATGAATCACCAGCCAAATGCTGGTAAAATGTTGGCTGTGGTTGATAAGTTGGCTTATTCTCCAAGCTTCTGTGGCAGGTAGCCAGTCTCAGTTGGAGGTCAAGCCTGTGGTTGCAATCAAAATGGCAGGTGTTTTTTTTTTCTCTTACACTCTTCTAATGACGCAGGGTGACAAACAGCAACATCCCTGCCAAATGTTGACACATCTGCAGCTTCAGAGGTTACCCATTAGGCATTTGTCTTATTCAGGTGGAGCTTTGCAGTCAATCGCGCCTGGATCCACACGTCAGGATCAGTTGTTTTCATACAACTTTGCTGTTAATCACAGCTGCAGTTTTTAATTTTGTGCTTCAGGGATTCTGACTTGCTACACTCATGAGGAAATTAAAGTACAGTGTGAGTGTAAGCGTCAAGGCAGCCTTCTGTAAACAACAGCTTGTATCGAAGCGTGTGATTGCTGAACTTGCGCTGTAATGTGGCTTTATCCTCAGGAGAGAAAAATCCAATTCTGGTTCACTCTCAGCTGTCATAGCAAACAAGAAATGATCTTGTAATGTGTCAGGTGGAGTCCCGTATTAAAATCTGCTCATTTGTTTCCACCGTTTAACATTCAGGACTGAGTTTCTTGCAGGGAGATTTCGGGAGAGTTGCAGGATGAGTGCATGAAACAAGACCACGGCGGACCGCAGAATATACGCAAGGATTGGTACATTACCGCCAGCTGAAGCATTGGCCACAGCTGAATAGAGAGATAAACACTGGACTGATATTCGAATTAGTCAATGAGCACGTCAGTGGGCCTGTACACACAGTGCTAACTTTCTCAGTCTCCCACTTTTCTCACTCTGCTTCTTCTTTTTCTCCACCCTCTCTGTCAGAGAAAAGACATGGGGTTGGAGGGAGAAAAGTGAAAGTGAGAGAGAGTGGCAGATGGAAAGAATATGGATGAGAGAGAGAAAATGAAGCTGTAAAGGAGAAAGAAGACAGAGAAAGGGAATAAGGAGAGGTAGCAGAGAGAGAGCAAAGAGAGACGGAGATACCAAGAACAATATGTTCTGCCTTGCTGACAGTCTTATTTGCCGTTAAGGTTGAAGTCCCACCTCCATCTTTCTCATGTTCTCCTTAACTCCTTTTTTCTACCTTTTTTCCATCCCCTCCATCTCTCTCTGGTATTTTCTCCTATAAGTCTTCTTCTTTTATTTTCTGTTGTATCCTTTTTCGTCCTTCTCCTCTCTCTGTCCTGTTCTGCAGTCGTCGCATTAATCAGATACCTCAGTCACATTTTTACAAGCAGCAAGCACTTTATTTACTCAATACATTCATATAATGAATGGAGCAATCACAGTGCAATCAAGTGCAAGCAGCCCTGCATGTTGTTTGACAAGAGGCGGCCTGCTTTCGCTTGTGTTCTTGCTGTCAGCCCTGATTCTGTAATGATGCTGACAGGGTTTTTGAGTTGCGGGAGCTTCTGAAATGACACTTTTAATTTTTGAGACACAGATTTCAGATTAGAAAAAAACGAAACGGGCATTTTCAAAAGAACCTAGAGGATATCAGAGACTTTGATGGATGGTTCGCTCAGCAGCATTGTGATGTTTTGCCTCTGAATTGTTTCATACATTGATTGTATTTAAGCATGAATTTCAGCTGCTCTTCTCCATAAACTAGAGGAGGACAGACGCCTTCAGAACTCCCCTCAGTTGAGAAATGACCAAAAACATCACAAGTGCTCAGACTTACTCACAGAAAGTGAAAGAAAGACATTATGAAATTCTATCCACTGTGTTATAATTGTTTCAGTCAATATTTGCTTGTTTCTTTTGAGTCAACATGTAGAAACGGCCCTGATTTCTTTTTTAGGATCATTAGATCCTCATTGAGCTACTCTGCCTGAAATATGTCTTACAGTAACCTTTACAAACCAGCTGATGACTTGTAGGTGATCATTTCCACTGCAGTTACATAGTTTGATGCATGGAAAGTGTTTGTTGGCCATTTTGGAGGATGTAATGTCAACACAGAGTTACTGCTAAGTGTATTTTAGCAGTAACTGTGCTATAACAGTGATCTTTTGTGGGCAATTACATTTTTCTTATTACACTGCCAGGAGACTCTTCTTCTACTCTCTTTTGTGTAGCTTTTCTCTACCCAAGTGAGGCCTCAAATGGCATTGAGTTTAATATAAAATTTAAGAAATCACACACTCTAGCCTGCAGCCAGACCTCCAAATCACTGATTTACTCAGTACTTGCTCATCAATTCTTGGTGGAAAAAGAACTGGCTGGTCAGAGCTTTTTGGACAGGATTAAGAAGTGGGAGGTTGTGAGTAAGTGAAGAAATGGTTACTGTCAACAGCAATTGTCTCCAGTCAGTGACAATGGAATCTGAATTAAGGTGCTTTCTAGACGCGGTCACCTGTGATTCACAGTCAGTAATGAGAGTATTGTGCACACACTGGCTTACTCAGCGAGTAATGACTTTTAGTGCAGTTGGTGGACAAGTTGTTGATACAAAATTGTGGTCATAAAGTGTTGGTACTGGGAACTGGGAACCAGTATGGGCAGGGAAAGCACTTCACTACACTTGATCACAAAATGTAAGAAGACTGTGGATGCACTCAAAAACTCCCAGTAGGGAACATTGTACATGTAAAACTTCTCAAATGTGTGTGTGTGTGTGTGTGTGTGTGTGTGTGTGTGTGTGTGTGTGTGTGTGTGTGTGTGTGTGTGTGTGTGTGTGTGGCTTTGCAAAGTGAAATCTGTCTGGCTCTCCTCACAGAGTCACAGCACAGAGCCAAATCAGTTTAGAATTTGCATAAAATTAAATGTCAAATTGTGTGTGTCATTGAGTGAGTGAGAGAGTGACTTCAAGTCTTCAAGTGCTCTTGTATCCACCAACAGAGTCTATCCAGATGCATAGAATAAATTAGCGTGAAATTGACTGTCAGAATGTATGTGCATGCATGTGCGTGTGTCTTTCCGTGTGCATCTTTCTGTATGTTGTCATGCGTATGTATCGTCTTTTTCGTCATCCAGCATCCACATTTCTACTTTAGATGCACATATATTGTACTGAATTTTACAAACAATTTCTAAATTGAATGAATTAAATGTGTGTTTTCCAGTCCAGTGCCATGCAGACTGCCTGTCGTGTTCGGGGAGTCCTGACGAATGTGAGAGCTGCAGGGACCCAAAGGCCTTCCTTCACCATGGCCGCTGTCTGTCCCTCTGTCCAGCTGGATACTATGCCGAGGGACGAGTATGTGCAGGTACGACTGTCTTTTAAATATACACACCAAAGTAGCGGCTCAACACTGTCCTTTATCTCACCATTATGTGACATTTACACTGCAGACAACACTTTCCAAAGACAGCAGCGTGCACTCGTGCAGGGATTTGTCCACCTTCTTCTCAGAGTCCCGTGCTGCTAGAATCACTGCGGCTCACTCTTTCCATCGTATTTCTTTCAATGATAAACAGAAGGCAGAAGTAACACAACCACAATCACTACTGCCGGTAGCACCCAGTAAATTTAGATCTCTGTTAGATGCTGATTTTTATCTGACCCTGTGGAAGCTCTGAAGAGGCTCGTTGTGGTCTGGCAATCATGTTCAGTGTCTCTCAACTAAATACCAGTTAACAGACCTGTACTTTCTGATGGCTGTAAAGAAATAAGAACCTTTCATATGATTTCTTTATTTTCATATTTCATATGCTTTCATATGAAACGGAAATTTTTAAACATGTTCTGAATTTAAGCTGCATCTCTCCTTGCAGAGAATTATTTATTGAACAACATAACTTTCAGCTAAACTTTGCACATCAGCCGCTGAAAGGAGACAAAACCTTTGGCTCCACATTTAAGAGGAAATATTTGGAAGTCAACGTGCAGCGCCGCAGCAAGCATGCATTGAAGCTTCTACAGTGCCTCCATCTTGATTGCCTGTGTGTACGTGTGCGTGCCTCTATCTGCATTGAATGCATGTGTATGTTTTCCTCCTCATCCTCTTTTTATGCGTGCGTGTTTGTGCCCGTTCACGGTCATGTTTGCCCGACTCGAAAGCAGCCACACCACCTTGACCGAGCGCTGACCCAAGACAGCCGTAATCTTCTTAGCATTTTACTGCGTTGAATCCCGACCATCCTATTGACCTGTTCTCCCTGTGAGCCAGACATTTACTGCCAACAGCTATTCATGAAGCTGTTAACACCAAATGCCCCGACAGCGTAAAGCTATCAGGCACAGATAAAAGTATTAACTTTGAAGCCTAGCTGCTAATGCTAGCGGCCGAATCTTTAAAAGCGTTTCCACACTTGTGCTTTAGAAATATGAAGAGGGTTGCTCGGGATAGAATGTGTGGACTGTGTCGAGATGCAGCAAGTGTTATAATAGCTTAATTCAACCAGGAAGGTGCTTCACTGAGATTAAAGATATCTTTCAACAGGGTTTTCTGGCACAGGTAGAAAGCAGCATAATAGAACATGCGACATAAACTGGCAACTTAAATTAGGAGAGGTTAACAGTCAGCAGTCAACACGATGTGATCAGAGGGACAGTGTAAGAAAAAGTAATAACAGCACTCAATGTGCCATTACAAAGAATATGAAATTGACATGTGATTAATATATTAAAAAATACCTAAAAGATAGGTAAAATTATACCTCTGATTACATTGGATCACACTTTCTCGACCAAGTGGTTGTTAAACCTCTATCCCACATTACTTATAAGTGTAGATGTTGTTTTTATTTCGAGGCTTTGAAGCAAAAAATAAAGAATGGGGAATGTGGTGTAGTGCTGTTTGAAGAAGTCTCCCAGAGGAATGGCCAAAACTGGCTTCAGATTTCTACCAGTTGCTCTATGTAAGTAAATTGGCATGAAGACTCGGTCACAGCATCATAACAGTAGCACAGCTGAACGCTACGTTTCCAGAGGAGCAGCTGCACCGATCCAAAGGGATGAACGGTCTCCAGATGACAGAAACTTTGGAAAGACGTTTTTTCCTCTCTTATGTTATTAAAACAGAGTTCTTGATGTTCATCTACAGGTGCTTACAGTGCTTTCTCACTCTGCATAACCTGACAAACAGGATGTTGATATCAGAAGATTTTGCCAGAGCCTGCATTGCTTTAAGGACATCCCTTTTGACCAGTTAGTAGAGTGCAAATTGCAAAAGCTCAGCTCACTCCTTTCATATTTGATTTTTGTGATTTTTTTTTCTGAGAATATCTGGTTTCAGATTTGTGCGTTTTTGTCATTTTTCTGCAACATTTATGAGCATTGGACTCATCAGTTGTGTGTGAGTGTGACTGCTCGTTAAAGAAACCAATAAGGCCACCATTAGTCCAGAACATCAATCGCATGCTGCCTGATTTCTACATGTTTTCTACAAAGTGCATTTGAAGCTGCAAGCCTGACCTCACATTGTTGATGAGATTATCTCTCGCACTGCTTTTCCTTGTCCTCCTTTTGCCTCTGACTTTTCATCGTTCTCGACATCTTTCTCCTTTTGCCTTGAGCCTGTTGATCTGCCCATCAATTTTTTCCCAGTCTTTTTTCCGCCCTTCCCTCCATCGTTATTGTTTTCATCTTGATCACAATCCTGATCTATATTTCCTGTCTTCACCTCTCCACTTCCTCTCCTCTCATCCTCCTCCTTATCTCTCCCTCTGAGTGGGTGGCTCAGAGGTTTTAAGGCGATTTTGTTTCTGTTGCTTTCTATTCTGTAATCTTGAGATTTCTCGTTAAATAACATGTGATGTCTTGTCATGGCATTTTCTCTCTCATTCTGTGGTTTCATTATTATATTTGTGGAGATGTCTGGAAGTCTATCACAGTGCACCAAACCTAGCTGCCACAATGAAAGATGTTTCAGAGTATGAGGCTGTGTTTAATCAGAATATTTGGATGAAACAATGCTTTCCTTATTTCTTTTTGCGATATATACCTTATTTCAACGGGTAATTCTTCTTAAACAAAATTTAATCTGCACAACTTTCTTGGCTGTTCTGCATTTTAGAGCGATGCTTTTACTGTACCACATTAGTCCTTTAAGTTTTTCAAAAGTTTTGCAGGTTTCAGGTACCTCTGTAACTTTTGGGTGGTGAAAGGATTAAATCAATAAAACCTTGATTTGTGTTTTGTTGCTAACAGCACTTTGGGCTGCATACATATAGACAAACCAGATATAATCCCATTTTAAGTAGCAAAAATGTTTAATGTGCAAATAAGATAAGATGCAGATTCTTCGTCTGCTCCTTCTAAACTGATTTACGGCAGGGAAGATGCAGTTTGTGCTGTGCCACCCTGGAAGCCTAAAAAGTTGTTCTACCCATAGAAAGGGCAAACGACTAAAATCCCAGACAGTGTGAGTGGACAGAGGAGACGCAGCACTGACCTGCTGTGATGTGCCACAGCCACAGAGAAGTTTCATAGAGAAGTCTTTCTTGTTCCAGGAGGTAAATTTGCTGCCACTTCAGTCACGATCTCGTGATTCTCTGTTGAGAATATTTGCATAGCAATTAGTTGATTTACATTCAGTTAATCCCCTTATTTTGGATATTCACTTAAAATGTGTGCAACATTGAAATATACCTTGGGACCTCCAGTTTCCCTCCACAGTCTTAAGAACACCCAAGCCAGCACAACTAGAGACCGCTTTCACGTTTGATGAACTGCACGTCCATCCACTATGGCATGCGGTCCTGTAACCGTGAAGAAAGCTCGGGTGGGGAAGAAAATGAATATTTGACTGACAGACTCTTCTCCTCTCTCTCTGTCCTCTTCCACAGCCTGCCAGTCATCCTGTGCCACCTGTTCCAGTAAGTTGGACTGCCAGTCCTGTGGCTCCCAGCTGCCCCTGCTGAGTGCTGATAGCAGCCAGTGCCTGGCTTCCTGTCCTCAGGGTTCCTACCAGCACGACCACACACATTGTCGCCGTGAGTATCACTGAACGCCGTGTGACTTAATGTGCCCTCTGGATGCCATTGTGGAGGTCAAAATGGTGTTTTGACTCAGATTCAGCCACTACGAAAATGAGAAGGTGGCACTGGGAGGATGAAATTCCAGGAGAGGAAGGCCAGTAGCTAGTAGTCAAATGCTTGATGTTATATGTTCTGTAATATCATTAACAGTCACTGCAAATTATAAAATTAGCCACTTTTTATATATTCTACAAGTATTTCTTTCTTTCTTTCTTGCATATTTATGGAGTGATATTTTGTAAAAATATATGACGATGCATTATGCTTCTTTTTGAAGTGTTGGTAAATTACAGGGAGTCAACTAGCCAAAGACCTCTGTCATGGCACCAAGCTGTGTATAAAGACGGATGGATTCTTCTGATGTCTTTTATCTTTCCTACCATCCTCTCCTTGTCCTTTCTTTTTTCCCCCTATGCTTTCTGCCTCCAAATGTTATGTTATTCTCTCTACCTCTGTCAACTAATCCCATACTTTGCAAAGGATTTGCAAAGAATCAGCTTCTGACATTTCTTTAAGCAAAAGCAGAATCCTAATGTCTTTCAGTCCACTGGTTTCAGATCAACCTCTGGGCAGTAGGGCAGAAAGTGCATCCACAGTTCAGCAAACAGGCAGTTTAACGGTGGGACTCCACAGCTGGTGCTTCACTGGGTTTTGAGTGGCCGTGATAAGCTCTGTGTTTTGCCTCCTGGATTGGTTCAGGATAACTTTGAGTGGATGCTCCGACTGAATATTTTACAATGTGACAAAGGAGAGAGTTCTCTCTGGGGTCTAAGTGTTATTGCTTCACTACTGTGGCTTTTTTCTCTCAGTCCGAGGAACAAGTCAAAGAAAGTCGTGCTTGGGTGACAAGAGCGACCAAATGTGCTCACGTCTTGTACAGATTGTTGAATTCTTGCTTTTTACTCATGTTTACTGAGCTGTTGCTGCACCCCGGCAGAATTGTTTGGAAAAGTTGGGTACATTTGTTGCAGTTACAGAGGGTGCTTCAGGTTTTTGTTAAGAATAAGTTTAGTTTTTTTTACATTTCTGCCAGTATTTGTCCTTCTCCTTTCTGTTACCCAGCTTATTATATGGCCATAAAGTCTTTCAAAAGAACATTATGAAATGCAATTAGCACTTGAAAATGTATTTGGAATGAAGAATTACATTGACTTGAGTCGTAATTATGCTTTTTTAAAGTTTTATATTTGTATTGTTATTCCATTCAACTGAAGCTGAGTATATTTTAATATCAGTGCTGCTGCTTTATGCTACTCTGCCTCCTGTCAATCATTGACACCCACAGGAAATAACAGAGAGTCTCTGCTAGGAAATAATTCCTTTTAAACAACAAACAGCTATATTGTCAAATCCATTTCTTATTTATTTAGGGTGTCTTGAGTCTGTGTGGCAGCAGTTCATTTCAAGCCATGTTTGATGCACAACTTATTAATTATATTAGCACATTTTAGAAATTATAAAACAAACAAGTGAAGAAAAAAACAGTTGTTGCACAAATGATGTAGTAGTAAAACATTCACCTACCATCTGGCTGGATGAACTGGGCTCCATGCTTCTGCCATAGAAAACAATTGGCTGTATTTGAGGGATCACATTGTTGTCAGTGCAGTATTACTGGTTGGTCAGTGAGTCATGGCCTCCTGAAGAATCTTCTCACTCTGAGATGAAAGAAGTGAACGGTGACATCATGTGTATCAGAGGAGACATGTTGCTTTCTACACACTTCGGTCAAACATCTCAAAACACATCACAGAAGTTGTCAGACTAGTTAAGATTGGACAAATGAAAGTCTGCCAGTAGTTTTTTGGTTGTGAGCTTGTGAGACCTCCCAGATGCTGCGTTGATTGTCTTCCGCTTGGAGACCCTACACGGAGTCTTAGTCTGCTTGTTCTGGTGGTGAACTACCGCAAATGTAACTGTGAAGTAGTTTTAGATGTGATGTAAGTAACTTTAAGTGCTATCTATGTTCATTAAGGTCACATTTCTTGTTGTTTGATGTTTTAAAGATCAAACCACAGGAGGAGTAAACTTGACAAAGACACAAGTTAGAAACTGTGGCCTACAAAGGCTTGTTTTCTAACCTACCAAGAGGCTCTGCAGTCTCAACGGTGAATGAAAGCAGGAAGGGAGACTAGATCCCACTGTACAGTACTAATGGGATACATGCACAATGAGCAGCGTCTTTTACTGTTACTCAACCAATCTGTTAATCAACCAGTATCCCAGCGCTCTAAAGACTGGACCAATAAATAAACCCGTGCCTCAGCGAGCTAAATCCCTGTGGGCATGCTAATGTGCCTCCATCGAGTGGGGAGGACCTGCTGTGACTCCTGGGGATGATGGGTAGGAATAGAAAGTGCGAGTTCGAGTGGGTGAGTATCCACAATGTGATTACAGTCCAGTTCTGCAGCTCAATTTCACACCTTAATGAATATTGTCAGGAGGATTGGAATTCCAGACCTCCCAGTACACAGGCTCCTTGGATGGCCTCAAATAGGATACACAGCAGCAGCCTTTGTAGAAAGCCAGCTTTGTTTTACCCTGCCTCCATCCATCCAGCTGCATGTACTGTATACAGTCTCTGTACAAACCCTCAGAGAAAATCTCACTTCATACATTTTTTCTGCGTCTGCCCTGCTTTGGTGCCTTGTAAGTACACCAGCAGCATCCATCGTAGAGTTCCCCTCTCATGCATTAATCCAGCATCTACCTTGCATGAATACTGCAGATATTTTATTCTCAAATGTGGCACAGTAAAAGCAAATTAAAACAGTGGCAGCTGCTGTGGAGAAAGTCTCCTGTCATGCATTCATCCTGCACATATCCAGGTTTAGTACTGCAGAAAGTACTTTCTTCTGTTGAGCCAAATTCACAACACAAACCCATTGTGTCTCAGCCAACTAGTCAGCAGACCATATCTTTTGACCTCGAACTAGCTTTAATGAGAGCGTATCCCCTTGGTTTTTCCCAAGTAGTTTCTCCTGGGGACGGGGAAAAAGAACAGCAGTGGAAAGTGGAGCTCACAATCACTGCAACTGTAAATCAGTAGGTGCTTAGGCCAAGGCTATTAGGGTGGATTTAGCCTGAGTGAACTCCTATTCCAAGGTTTGTTTATGGGGAAAAAAGAAGGGAGGAAGAAGTGAGGGAAGAGACAGACGAGAGGCAGAGGAGATGAGTGCTGACAGCATTAATGAGTGAGTGAGGTGTCTAGAAGGTGCTGGAGACATTAACGCTGTTTTGTAGCATTTCTTGGCAGAGGACCAGGACCACCCAGAGCCCAGAGCGTCCCCGCAGGCCTCCGTGGGGTGTTTGTTAATGCTTCTGGCTCAAAGCTGAAAGCTTTACTGCGTCTGCTTGTGCATGTATTCAAAGTCGGCTTGTTAATAATTACGGTGGGCATTGTGCAGAAGATGTTCTCTTTTCTTTCCCCTCTCTTTTTTTCTGTCCTCTTTAACCCATTTCTCTGTAAAATGTCTTCTTTGTTATATCATTTTGAACCCACATGGGCTCTTCATCAGGTAAAGCAAAACCATGTAATAAAGACGGGAGCAGGTAATTATTACAAGTCCTTTGGGAGACAGAAATTATGGAAACATGCAGTACCTCTACAGAAGCACATATTAAACTTCAACTTGTGCAGTCCTCATTCCATCAGCATCCTTTAAATATAACCCATAACCATGAGTGTGTTTTCTGATCTATCACCTCTATAAGTTACGTTTAGGCATCAAGATATATACTGTAGGTTAAAGTTCCTGCTGATGATACTGTCAGATTCAAAGACTGCTTTCATTCTTAAAAGAATCTAATGGGTTTGAGTGAAATTTAGGACCAAATTCTCACAGTTTGACCGCTGCTACGATCCAGTGTGTCTGATAAAGACACATTTACCACAACCTCACTTTGCAGAATTTGTATTTTCTGCTTATCTCTTGTTCATGGCTTTACTGCTTCACAGTCTGCTCCTCCTCCTCTTTGGAGGTTTTTTTGGTACGGGCACATAGAAGGCCAGTGCTGTGTCCAAAACGTCTTTGTAGTGCAGATGAATGCAGCACAGATGATGACATGTCCCTGCATGCCTTTTTTCTCTGTTTGTAGCACTTGATTCACCTGGCATTCATCACACCGTCTGACATGCCTCAAATTGATACCGTAGCAGGACATAAAAGCAACTTTCAAGTGTATTTTTACACCTGAAGTCTATTTTACTCTACAGTGCTTTTGTTTTAGGCTCTGAGCGTGACCTACACTCAGTACTGTGCCCAAACACAAGCTGTGTAGACACAGAATCTTTGTCCATTTTTTTGGACATGTGATGGCTTCATAATGACCAAACTTTGACTGTGAAAACATGTTCATGTACAGCTCAACAGAAGCCACTGAGGGTAGCGATCGACAGACTCCAGTGGGGGAGTTACTTTGCAACTTATGAGAGATTAAAGTTGTCTTATTATTAAGATTAAGAGATGTTAAGGAGTTATTAGTGAGAATCAGCCTCATGTCGAGCTTTTAATGCTGACAAACATCTTTAAAATGTCAGTTTATTTCATTCATAAAGTCTTTTATGTTCTGTGAGATTATATGAAAGCAACCTTCTCTTAAGAACAGTATTTTTAATCAGTACATCTCTGAAAATACATGCTGCTGTTGGTCTTTGATGCATAATCTACCAACAGTTTTATTCATAATGACTTCCCTGCCCTTCTATCATGAACTCTCACACATCACCTGAAAACAAGAAAAGCTCTTGAGAGAGCTGTTCTATTTTTCTCTGAACTAGAAAACCTTTTGGCATTGATAGCTGTTTGTTATGTATGATTTTCATAGTTGTGAGTGTCAGAAGACTTTTTTTGAAGGCCAGGTGAGCTTTCATGAAAGCCAGACGAGATTCAATACGACCTTGACTGTATCATTCAATTCTTTTTCTCTATTACCTGAATTTTGATATACAGTTTCACTGTGAATGTGGTGAGTCAGGAGCCGAGGCAACCACGACAACAGCACAATTCCACTGGCTCCAGAAACACCTTGACACCCCGATGGTCTCGAATTTGACCTCAGTGTGGACCTACTCATAGAGCCATTGTTGACGATCGGAATTGTCTGTCACATGTTTGCAGAGCTGATTCCTCAGTTCAGCTTCACCAAGGAGAAACATTTGGAGAATCCAATTTGTTCTTTCTTTGTGCTCTTTAGAAGTTGAAAGGAACATTGTGCTAACTATATTGTCCGTATTGTCATTAAAGCCATGTCTCTGTGCGGACTTTGGATTTCAGCTACTCAAATAAAAGCATATATATAGGTTCATTGATCTTACTGACCAGGTATCAGAATAACAGAAAGAGATTCACAGGCAAACCTGATTCCGTGTCCGATTCCATTCAAATAATTGGTATTTCATAAAAAGCTCCCGTTTCTTTTTTTTTTTTTTTTTTACTCCTTTCCTCTTCACAAAGCTGCTTTCTCTGTGCTTAGTTTAATTGCTGAATCTCTCATCCCATCTCATTTTATGACTGGAGGTGTGGGGGGCTGTGAACCGCAGCGGCACAGTAATCGTGTGTTCCCGCCTGTTCCAGGAGGACAGAGAGTGAAGATTATCCGCTGCACTGTGTGACTGTGCGTTCGTCTCAACCTCCCCTGGTTTATGCAGCGAAGGCTTTAGAGGAGGTTTTTGGCAACTGGCCTGCTAGGATTACATTTGCTGATAACTTAGCGCTTCAGGCTGCACAGAAAAATAAATTGCTTTCCTGCAAGGGGCAAGGTAAATGACGTGTAATCCCCTTGTTGGCCATAACCATTTTTGGATGGGGAGTGTGAGTGTGCTGTATGTTTGTGTGTGTGTGTGTGTGTGTGTGTGGGGTGACCCAATCATATAAATGTTTGTGGATGCCTGTTTTGTCTCCGCTTCATCTGTAAAAAGAATAGTTTCAAACTTTGCAGCATATCTCTTGCTGGAAGGGAGAGTTGCTTATTATTTGATCAAAAGATGTTTGAATTTTGCTGCAGCACTTCAATGAGGAGTAAATTAATGATAAATGCCAAACAAATTACTGCACTTTGGGATTTTATTGAGTCTGTAGTCAGCAATTTTCTGCAGGACAACATGCCATCTCATTTGAGAGAAGGTAGCTCTGGACCCTTTCTTGATCTTCAGCACACTGAGACGAAGAGGACAGCAAGAAAGACAGACATTAAAATTAAACAAGGGTGTGAACAGATGAAAAAAAGAAGGCTTGAGACAAAGAAACAGAGACACTCACACAGAGAGAAAGAGAGATGACAAGAAATCCAATATGAAACTCGAGAGAGAGACCACAGGGCTGAGGCGAGAAAAAGCCCGGGACAGAGAAGAGAGAGCATCATGGGATGAGAGAGCGAAAGAGGTGCATAACTTCAGAAAGTGAGGAAGAGAAAGGAGATAGACAGAGAGATGATGGCAAGAAAATAGGACGAGCTGGGGAGTATAAAAAACAAGAAGTGTGTAGGTAACTATTTCACCTGTCAGTGTAGCTGTCACATTGCAAGATAGGTTCCAACATTCACTGGCAACTTTAACCCTTTTCACACAGAGCTGAACAAGAAACTTCACTCTTCTGTAAGACTGGGATGTTCTATGATTTGGTGGAGTTTGTCATTCAGCATCATTAATCCTTTGCGGCTGACTAATTGCAACTTAAACAGTTTTGGTTTTGTATGTTTCAGCCTTCTAACTACAATTCATTTATACTTTACTGTCACCCATATTTCAGAACTTAATCTAAAATTTTAGCTTGATTTCTTGCCTTCCAGGCAGCAGCTAGTTTGCATGCATGTCAGCACAATATGAAAATGAACTTGCAGACACTTGAAACCTGCCTGAGATACAGGAGGTCGTCAATCACAGCAACATTTGCTGAGCTTGCCTTTAATTTTGAAGTTTTGAAGTTACACACAGCTTTTCTGGAAACTTTTGATGGTTTTGAGTTCTTTAGGGAAATGCAGACATTTTAGAGTTGAACACCTGCCAAGCTGCTACATCTAAAATCCAAGAAAATACAGATTCATAATTATTTTCTCAGTGTCCGTGTTTGCTTATTCTTTGCCTTCAAGGTCTGATTCACTCAGGGGTGCAATGCCTTTCAGCTACTGACTCAAATTTTCAAAGATATTTCTCACCAGAAATGAATATCACCACAAATAAAGAAAAATGTATTCACTGTAAGAGATTAATGATCTTAAGTCTCTCAAGGTTGATTTTCATATAATGTTGACACGAGCCAAAACCTGTGGCTGTTGGGTAGATAGAAAATCTGTACATTCAAAACCCTCAGTGTGGTCCTTTAAATCAGCCGCTGTCTGCCATTTAAATCCCATGCTAATTGAAAAGACTGATTTATCCACTCACAGTGAAAACTGTGAACACCCCCGAAGTTTTGGTTGGTTGTAATTTTTTAACCTAAATGTGAAGAGAGAGGAAAAAGAAAGGGAAGTTGAAAGGGAATGAGACACCAACAAAGAAACACAGTGCAAGGTGCTGGAAAGTACAGTGAGAAAAGAACTGATTTACATACATACTAAACGATGTGGCATAAACACAATGCAACAGTAATGAACACTGTATTGACTGTATCACCCATGCAAAATACAGCATATGCAGAGTAAACGTACTTGGAACATTCAGAGTGAACATACTTGGGATTAATCCAAGATTTAATCCAAATCTCCATTTTTCCATACAGTCTTTTAGTTACCTTGTATGTAGCTCTTTACTGAAGTTGAATACATAGCAGGGATGGAAGTGGGGAGGAGTGGATATGTGCTGAGTCTAAACTTTTCTAAACTGAGAAAATGCCACAAAATAAAAAGGAGGAAAGTAACACAATCTGTATGGATGAGATAAACAAAACCCAAATTAAACTGTCTGGCTAAGAAGGTAAGAGAGCACATATCTCTTCCTAGGCTGCACAATTCTCTAAATTGGTTATTTTAATAAATGCAAGTGTTTACAAATTTTTAACCCGTAACAGGATTTTAATTTGCATGAAAATACAATCCGCAATGAGGCTGATTACGATAGTGGCCACGATTTTTGGAGGATCCAAAAATCCTCTTTTTCCTAAGGGAATCAAAACAAGCGTATTTGTTATCTCTGCATTGTTGCTCCTGTACATCAGATGATGGTTGCATGAAGCTGAACCTTTCTCAGTTACTTTTGAGTCTTGAATTGCAGGAAGGAACGGCCAGGATGCTATTGTGGAGTTCCTGTCACAATGAACGGCAGCCTGTTACACGTCTAGTGTTTGCGTCGTATGTGTGAATGGGTGGCAGATCATTGCAGTAAACAACTTCCCCATTCAATGTGATAGAACTTTAATGAGCTACCTGGACTTGTAAACAATGCGTGGAAACACATTGCTCCACAAATGGACCGCTTTGTTAGGCATGCCAGCACAGTGGCAATGGGAGAAAATAGGTCTTCAGTCAGAGCTGAGTTTGTAAATTATGTCCTTAATACTAAACAGAACCAGCAGACTTGTGAGGAGCAAGAAGAGCCTGCTGCTGTGAGTCTGCACGTATGAGCAGGGAGCACCTATAGATGAAATACCATCGGTGACTTGCAGCTCTGCCCATGTATTACCTCAGTTTGCTACATTTGCACACCCAACAGTTTAAATCATCTCAAATAGGAAACTCTTTTTGGTCACTTTCAAAAGAGTTATGTCCCAAATTCGGTGACGATTGGATCAAATTTGAGAGACAAGAAAAAGTAGTTTGAAAATTCATAGTCTGAAATTATTCTGAATCTGTAAAAAGCTTGTATTTTCTGTGAATGGCAGTGCGAGCTTTGTGAATTCCATTTCTCATGGAATTACTTTGTTCTTCTCACACCAAAAATGATCAGTTCGTCCTGCCACATGGCCTCACTTTACACCAAATTTCACTGAAATGTGTCAGTTTTTGAGGTATCCCGCTGAACTGACAGGACTGAGTACATGGCCTGCTTATCAGAGCTGAAATATCGAATGACAGTCAGGTGAATTGCACCAAAGCTCAGCGTGGAGGAGAACAAAAATAGCTAAATGACAGGGGAAATATAAGATGCTTATGAAATGTGCGTTAATCGCCCTGTTGGAAGTAAAATGCTTGCGGAAATGGGGTTTGTGTGCGTTGGATTAAACGGAAAAACCTGGTTGTGTTCCTGGTAGATAATATGTGTATTGAAGATGATAAAGAGAGAGTGAGGGAATGTTACCTGAGGAGAGTCTGTACAGAGAAGCAGGAGAGATCATTACGTTGATCTCATGCTGCTTTCCAACAACTTTTGCAAGAACATATTTGGTTAATTTCTGCCGACTTTCATTAATTGAGTGAGATTTTCATCAGCGTTTCTTATATGGCACTGATTAAAGTAATCATACTCTCCCCAGGTGAATGTACCCTCACCTTGATGTGTTTTGCTCAGTTCTTATGCTTTCTGAATTCTCCTCACTTTAATTCCTCAACTTTTCTCAGTCACCTCTTTTTTTGGTCTCTATTCACTTCTTAACCTTTGTTTGAGTTGGCTCTACCCAGTTTCACCTGCATATCTCTGTCCAGCTTTCTACTCCTTACAACTTTACAATCAGTCTGTATTTACAGAAGATGATGGATGGAGTTGTGGAGCGTCTATCTGATCTTCAGCAGAATATTTCACACTCCTGAACCTAAAGACCTGCAGAGATTCAGAGGGAACCATTAGGCACGTCGACGGTTTTCACTGGATAAAATGACTTTGTTGGCCTTGAGGAAAAGGTGCTATTATTGAATTCCACATTTCAGTACAACCAGACTCAACTGAAGGTGTCATGCGGCCTCGGGAGATCCACAAAAACTTTTACGAAATCCTAAGATGGAGTTTTGAAGAAGCCCTCAAGAACTGGAGAATTTTCAAACAGAACGATTGCTAATTCTTTGCAGAATTTGTTTGGATACTACAAACAAAAAGTAGCCAGAGGTGCTGTTTGCAAATGTTTTCCAACTGCCAATCAAAGGGCTGCCTTGGATTTTTCCAAAGATCTCATGCATGTAAACGCTTTAAATCTGAAACTAAGATGCAAATTCAAGACAGGAGTCAGAAATGAAAGCAAATCCAATGCGCTGTTCACAAAACTGTTATGCTTCACGACAAGCGCTTGTTCTTGGGGTTGTCAGTTTAAAGTGCACTGAAAAGGTAAGAGAGCTTCAAGGAATCCCTTTGATCCACAAACAGTGCAGTTTGCCACACGGCAGGTTCCTCTAAGAATCCTTCCTTATAGGGCTGTGAAATTTGACTGTATTTCCACGTGTGTCTAACACACAGCGAGCTTCAAGATGTGGATCTCAGAGAAAGGTCAGAGAAAGCCCTCAGTTATTTGATTGTAGTGTGAGTTGAAATCTGTTTGCAAATAGCAAGCAAGTCACCTAACTTCTTCTAACCATCTGAAACTTGACGTAGGGGGTTATACAATGTGTCTTCCCATTCAGAACCTTCAAAGCAAAAGGGTTTCAAGGCTGTAGGCACAGGGGAAACCACAGATGAGTCAGAACTTGTTAAGGGAGGACTCATGAACCTCTAACAGTTCAGGCTTCTTTAAGTAAGGAACATGAACATCTGATGGACCCATAAACTCTTCTAGGATCATGTGAAAAAAGATCAGAAAGTGTTTCATATAAATTTTTTAAGAAGCATGAACTCTTTGCAAAGGCGACCCCCAAGGAACCCTTTGAGTGTTGGCACTCTGAAAGGGTTCCTCAATGCATACGTCATTTTTGGAACGAAGCAGCACCAGCTTGTGAATGGGCAACAGAAATCTGGTGAGTTGTGGAGTAAACAGTGTTATCAGTGCCAAAGTTAGCTGCATCAGAGCCAGAACTTTCCCAACACTCCTGTGTTTTCCTTTTAGTTTGTTTTTGTCTCTCTTTTTGCGCACTTGCTGTGGCATCTGGCTTCAGTATGTGGGCTGCTGGGAAATCATGTGCAATCATACCAGTTGGTGTTGAAATAGGTTTTTGAAGTTTCTATTTCTTCACACACACACACACACACGTGCACAGATGTGTGTGCAGTGCAGCTGTATTAAGACAGAAAGACACATGGAAATACACTTAAGCCTCACCCACATTTCATTAAGGACATAACCAGATTAATTTGAGTGTGTGTGTGTGTGTGTGTGTGTGTGTGTGTGTGTGTGTGTGTGTGTGTGTGTGTGTGTGTGTCTGTTCGTGTCTGTTCCTGGTTTGTTTCTGGCCCTGTCTTTCTTGCTCTCTCTCTCTCTCTCTCTCTCTCTCTCTCTCTCTCTCTCTCTCTCTCTCTCTCTCTCTCTCTCTCTCTCTCTCTCTCACACACACACACACACGATGTGTAGTAAGCAGACTTAGACATGCTAGGACCGTCTTACACTGTCAATATCCAGTAAATAGATCACTAGAATAAATGCTTTCCTGTTCTTTCCACCAGGCTGTCACGGGTCCTGCTCAGAGTGCCGTGGGCCGGGCCAGCAGGAGTGTGTGTCATGTTCGGACCCGGCCGCCTTGCTCAAAGACGGGCAATGTGTTCCTGACTGTGATGCTGGTTTCTACAGTCAACAAGGCGTCTGCTACGGTAAAGCTGGCATGCAGTTGACTGGGAGAACAGCGGCTGTGTCTTTGATGCTGTGATGGATGTAGCAGGTTTTCTTTTTTGATATTAAGATTTTAGGAAGGTGATGAGTACTCCCACCGGCTCCATAACTGGAGCTGATCGTCGAGTCGATCTCAGCTCAGGATCAAATGCGAAGGACATTAAGGGATTAAAGATCACTTAATGTAGAGCCAACACACACTCATGTAAATCTAAAGTGTGGTTAACATGTTAAATTAAGACAAAATCACCTTGGTTAAAGGATAAATATTTACTTTTACCTTGAAACTAAGTTAACTATTTCAATTTTCTGTGTTTCCAGAAATCCCAGAAAATTGGATATTACGTTCAGCTGCATGGAAAACAAAACCTGTATTGTTTCTGCATTGCATTCTGGTCTATTTTCTGCTGCTGTTGGTTCAGTAATTGGATTCTCTGATTCTTCTATAATAGATGTTACCAAGTGTGATTGTCAAATGCAAAATGGCACAAGTTTTTTACTTTTGTTTACCTGAGAATCTTCAAATTATAGAAGAAAAAGAAAAAACTTAAAAGAAGAAACTTGAGGAAAAATCTGTTATTTGAGGTCATTTTACTGCACTAACACTGGCGTGAACTGGGTGATGCCTGCATGTTTGAATATTATCCACCAAAACAAGAAATTAGACTTTAATTGAATTCCAAAACCTTTACGGATCCAAAACTCTACGTCAGGCTTGATTTTTGCTTGATTTGTAACGAGATGCACAGTTCATATATCTTCATACTCCATATGTGTGATACTGTCGGTCAGTGTGTTTTTTGTTTTTCCTAAATTCAAGGCCACGTAAAAGAAAGAGTAAAAAGCAGCTTACAAAACTGCAGTTGTCCCTCTGAATGTTTTCAGCGTGCAGCTTCACCTCATAAGGAGTGAAAATGGATATTTAGGCAAACAAATTAGATGTCACACGTTGTGCCGATGCAGTATACGGTAAACAAACAGCATCTGAGACAATAAGCGGTTTATTGTTAGCAGTGAACTGGCGGTGAAGGTTTGTTTGAGCTTGCCTTTTAGCATCCCTGTGGAGCCTCTTGCCAGCATCCACTCCACGTGGTGCCAAAATGATAAGTCAGCAGTCGCAAGAGTTAGCAAACAAACAATTAAAAGCAATAATTAGCAGTTGTATCTTGCGCTAATGAGGGCTCAGAAATTCTTTGAATAAAGAGATCCTGTATGAATATGGATGGTTTCTATTTTGAAGTGGTAAGATGAAGAGGAGCCAGAATAGGCCTCCCTCAGGGCGATGGTGAACTTAGCAGCACATAGCTAAGCTCTTTCTTTGGTTAAAACCACCTGGAGGGGTTGGGACACTTTAAGCACTCAGTGAGGAGCCCTCTTTTAGAAAATGTCAAAAACTGGGGGAACTTTATGGAAAAAGGTCAAGCACATTAGAACTTGCCAGTTTGTGCTTTGAGGTCTGGTTTAAAATGTCAACATCTGGAGACAGCTGAAGGTTTTTAACTTTTGGATTTTCTTCCTCAGGGCCTGTGGGGTTAGATTTAATAAGTTTCCTTTTTTGTCCCCTCCAGCACGCCGTATGAATACCTTTTACTGATTTTAGCCTCTGTTTAGACAGAGGCAAAGATCTGTTAGAGCGTGTGTGCTTGTCAGTGTATCATGTCAATATGGACACACAGACACACAGACACACAGACACAGACACAGACACAGACACAGACACAGACACACACACACACACACACACACACACACACACACACTTAAACACACAATCCTATCTTGGGGGTTGAAGTTGACTTTTTTTTCAGATATATTTTGACTTGTTTCGAACTTTACTTTTTACAGACAAATTTTTTTCTGTTACTATTTTTTTTCTTTTTTTTATCAGTGTTTAAAGTAGAGCCATAGCTATAATAAAAACACATATGTGCTAACAATTGAAATCAAAACATGCAACTAACTTTGATGGCGGTCCTCACCGTGTCTCATAGACTCTTGTTAAGACACTTTCCTTCCTTGCTTGAGTAGAAGTCATTCAGTTTTAAATTGAGCACAGTGCAGTTTATCATTGTGACCAGAAGCCATTAACTGTCACGTGCTGCGATTCACAGCCTGTGATTCGTCCTGTGCCTCCTGTTTCCCTGACAACCCCAAGTGCATGAGCTGTCATCCAGGGACCGCCTTGCATCATGGGAAATGTATTTCCCAGTGTCCACTTCAGCATTACATGGACAACCACAGCAGATGCAGAGGTAGGCTTCAATCTTCAACACTTGTCAGTGAAGTATTATAAAATATTTTTACAGCATTGAAAAGTTGAAACCATCTTTAAACCAACAGTTCTGGTTCAGTTCTTCCCCTTTTCTTTTCTCCTCAGCCTGCCACAGCTCTTGTGCTTCTTGCTGGGGTCCCTCAGTATCCCAGTGTACCTCGTGTCCAGGTGGGCTTCTGCTCCACCAGGGTCAGTGTGTGGAGGCCTGTGGGGAGGGACTGTACTCCCAGGACACTACCTGCCACAGTAAGAGCTTATATCTCATTTTTTTCAGAATGATACATTATAATTTTCCACCACTACCAGTCTGCCTGTTTGACGTTTCATCTCCCCTGCATTTAGATTGTCATCCTTCGTGTCGTTCCTGCGTGGGACCCTTGGCTTCAGACTGCCTCCGCTGTCACAAACCAGAGGAAGCTCTCCTGCTGCAGTCGAGCCAGCCCCAGCACGGCGTCTGCACAGCTGGATGTCCTGCACAGAGCTTCCTGGATTACACGCAGACATGCAGAGGTGAGTGCATAAGGTTTTTTTGGTTTCATTTCTCTCCTTTATTCAGGAGGATCAGTGCATCTGTGCCTCTGTTAACAAGTTACCAAGCCAGTTAGCAAGTCAGTCATCAGCCACTTTGGGTTTACATAATGACATAATGCTGACATTTTAGGCTATGTAATGAGCAGCACAATAAACACCTGTATTTAAATGTAGGATACACAGACATGAATTTATCAGGCTTTCAGAAATTCATTAGGAGGAACTTGCTTTAACGTGGAGTACTGTCTACTGTCGATGTTTAATACACAAGTAAACAGATGCTACATGGACAAAGACTTAGTGCAATTGTTATATCATCATGCATTATGTTGAAAAACCCTTGCTGTCTTGGTAATTGTTGCACAATACTAAAAGTTCAAACAGAAGTTTGGATTTGATTTAGTGCTTGCAAGATATTTATGTGTGTGTGCGCATGTGTGTGTGTAGACTTTGTGGATGTCTTTCCGTTTGGAGAAGGAAGACAGTGTGTGTGGAGACACCTGATTAGGCTGTTTGTGAGTGTGAAATTGTGCGTGTAATGGGCTAATTTCTAAGGTGGATTTTAGGTTTGAGGGGATCGTCTGTCAAGTGAGAATAATTATCACCCACCAAACAAACACACACAAACACACACCACCGCAACTAACATCTCCTTGCCAGAATGCCATGGGGTATTTATTTTTTTTTTAAAAACAAAGGGGGATAACAAGGAAGAGGAAATGGGAGATGAAAAGACCGTAATCAGTTTTCTTTACCTCCCTCATACCTGCAACTGTGTGCTGTCAAATTCGATCCATTTACCACAATCACCGCTCTGCTGTCTTCTCACCTCCCTGCTCGGTCGTCGTGCCCACTGACCATACTGCATTCAGCATTTGGCAAGAGGAAAGCTATTGGTTTTACCTGCTGTCTCTTCCTCTCGCGCAGCCAAGTCATTCGCCAACACTGGCGTTTTGTTCAGCTCTACTTTTCTCTCGGTTTAGTTTTCATCCTCCGCAGTTGCTGTTACCTGAAATGACATGAAGCACACACGGTCAAACAGCGGTTTTAAAGCTGCCATTTACTTTAATGTGGAATTTTAGGTATTTTACTTGGCAGAGAGAGCCTTTCGATTGGATCAGTTAGGGTGGTTTTAATATCATGAGACATTGAAGTGATGTGATCTCGAAGAAGAAGGATGTTGCAGTCGTTTGTCTTGGTTTTGATATACAAAATTAGCCTGAACCTTTTTTTAATTAGGTTTTGTGGAAAATCTTGTTTTCAGTCATGCTATCATATTTATATTGTTGTCCTTCATGGGTAACTTTAGTCTATGACTTTTGCATCATTATGATCCAACAAGTCACAGGTAAGTTTCAAATTTTGGCAGTGAAATAAGATAAAAAAAAAAGATAAAATATGACTTTATTGATCGCACCCTGGGGAATTCTGTTGTGTCTTGTGTTGCTTATGTGATGCAGCTGCAGTCATTTCCATCTTTGACCACAGCAGAGTCTTTCCAGCTGAGGTTCTTGTCTGATCTGCAGATCTGCACTGCCAAAGGCGCCTTTGCCTCCTGCTTGAACGTGATTAGCTGCTGCTGGATTGATCTTAAGGATACTCATCTGGAGATTAATAATTGTTTCACTGCAAGCTTTTCTTTGCTTTTGCTGCGTTTCTCGCTTCTTGGTCTCAAAGCATGAACTGCCAGTGGAGATAGTGAAGGAAATGACTGACATATGAGATATGAAGAGGTTGAAGACAAGGCAGGTTGCGTTCAGGCTAGGTTTCTTGGGATTTCCCACAGTGTTGCTGGTAAGGCCTTGCTGTCTGTTTACAGTCACTCAACAGCTGTGTTTCAGAGTGCAATTACAGTTTACTGATCAGGTCAATTACATGGTGCTCTGAGGGATGTCAGGAGTAGTTTCCTGTTAGCTGATGGTTCCTGGATTCCTAAGACTCAGAAACATTATAATTTGTTGCTGCTGTGGTTAATACTTTCCCTCAATTCCTGTGTTGTTTGCTGTGTGAGGAAAGTGGGTGAGTTATCACCAAGACTGAAAAGCTTCTTCCTGGTTTGCTGGCAGTCAGAGTAATTCTCACACTGGAGTCTACAAATAGGTTATTACAGTTTTTACCTCAGAATAATGGATATTTGCATCCTCTCAGCTGCTTTTTATACTTCAAGTGGAACGGCCTTGAGCAGTCTGCAGCAGGACATCAGGAGTCTGCATCACTTTGAGTTTAGGGATCTTGAACCTGAAGTCATTTAGGTCATAGCATGATATGTCTCCTCACAACAGTTTACTTTCAAGTTCAGACTAGGCCGAGCACTGGGGAAATTTTTGTTTACTTTACGTGAATTGAATAGCCGTAAGCAGTATTGGATTCCCTTAATCATCCTGGAAGAGACAATTACGAATGAGTAGTAGCTGGACTGGAGTGTCCTCTAACACCCATTTATCTCTCTGATTGCATGGGACCAACACTGAGCCAGCACAGGGGCTAGATTGGGTTGAAATTCAGGTTTTGTGTTTTGCCTGTGTGACTAAACAGAAATCTGTTTTGTGACAAGACCTGTGAAACAAACATTCACAATAACGAGAAAGCAGAATCAAAGCAGAAACATCAGATTAATCAGCAAACAGAGCAGAAAATGAAGCAGAGAAACAGCATGGGCCTTTAATGGACTCCTAATTGTGTGACAGTGCAAGTAGGAACATCAGGTTTAGTGCGAGACATCATCAGTGATGTAACCTGGGTTCATCAGGGTGTTTGACACTGATGAAGGGGCCCAGCCAGGCTAAATCGGAAACCACCTTGTGTCACAGTAGCACTACCCAACAGATCACTCCTCATCCACAGCCGTTCAGAAGCTCCTCCCCAGTGTGCTCCTGTTGGCGATGGATGATCTGCAGAGCAACAAACCTCTGGCGAACTGGGCAATACAAGCACCTAAACATGGCTTGAACTACATTTTCAGTGACTGGACTTGAATCATGTCTCAGCAACATCTAAAAAATTAAATATTAGATTTCTGCCTTTTCATACTGTAGAAAAAAAACTCTGTGTTTGTCATAGAGAAAATTGGATTTGAACTGCTTGTCTCAGCTTGGAGTTACATTGTTCGTCAGGTATTGTGTCTGACTGAGCACCACTTATCTAGTTTTCTTTCACTCTGAGCTTCCTAAATTAGGCTCAGCACAGTGAGCTGAGGATCAACTCGATAAATGACGTGCCATTAAAGCTGTACTCATGGTGATATGTAAAGCAGTTGTTCCACTCTGCCTCTATTCTCAGTAACAAAGGTCTCCCTCAGTAGAGTGTGAGTGGGTTCAGGTGTACAGCTGGGAACAAAGCAGGCTATTGTTCAAGTGTGTGTGCGTGTGTGTGCATGTGTGGGAGTGTGTGTGTGTGTGTGTGTGTGTGTGTGTGTGTGTGTGTGTGTGTGTGTGTGTGTGTGTGTGTGTGTGTGTGTGTGTGTGTGTGTGTTTTGCTCTGACAAATACTCAGACCTCCGCAGCAGCCACTGCCCTGAAGCGGAGGAGGACGAAGGATAGGAGACTCACAGACTCCAGTGTTTACGAACACACTGATACACACACACACACACACACACACACACACACACACACACACACACACACACACACACACAGAGTGATGTACACATTAAGTGGGCCGGAGCTGACGAGTTATCGGATGTCTGAGAGCAAATTCCAGACTGTAAATCCCTCTCCTCTCCAGTCAGCAGCCGTCCTGCGCAGACAGAGAGAGGTGGTGTGTAGGAGGTTTAATGCTGCTCGATAGACAGGTCGAGCTGCAGCATGCCATCACATACAGGAAGGGTTGACACATGCCTGAACTGTGAAATATAGGTTGTGTCGTGATGATGTCAGTGTTGGGCAAGTGACTGACATTATAGCTCTCTGCACCGGCTCTGTGGAGGCTTGTGTTTCCGCTGCGCTTCATAGGTGGAACCACGGCCGGAAGCCTTTATTCACGCTTCAAGTCTATTTTTTGGACTATATGCACATAAGCCTGAGGCCTCTGCCCAATAAAAAGGCATTGAATAAATATAGTTATCTGAAATTTGCAAACAAGGCAGAGCCGAGCGTGCTGTTCTCTGGACAGTGCCAGCCACACACACACACGCACACACACACACACACACACACACACACACACACACACACACACACACACACACACCTCCTTTATGCCAAGTACTCTGAAAGCTGGAGCTAAAGCGGCAGCCCACATTCCCCATCATGCCGTGCTGGATTGAGTCGTTTGTTAAAGTCACTGTTTTCTTCTCCAAAATGCAAATGTTCATTTGTAACATTAGTGTTTGCAGTGTGTGTGTTCTGAACATGGTGGTTCAGGCTGCTAATTGTCATGTTTGGGCTGGTGTAAAGTTTTAACCATTAGTGAGCCAGCTGTTATGTTTTTTGATCCATCTGTATTTAACAGCAGTGTTTGTAAGATTATGTTTCCTGTATTAAATATCATTAAAGGGTTGTTAGATTGTATGCAATCTGGTGTAATGTTACCAAACTCTCATCAATAAGGAGTAGAAGTAAATCTTAATTACTGTAAAATATAATGTCTTGCTTTACCCAACACTGTATACTGTACAGTTTTTTCACACATGGACTGTGTTATAGAATTGGGCTTTCACAGCAGGCAAACACCTGACCTTTCTGCAGGCGTTGAGCACAAAAAGCAGTGCTCCTGTGGTGCTTGTCCTCTTCCAGACCTGGCTTTTTCAGTGTGAGGTCTTCTCCAATCAGTGTGAATCAGAGTCATATTTAGTCTTTGTGTGTATCTGTTTTCTGGCCCCCGGAGGCCAGTTTGGTTTGATGACCGAACTTGAAGCTTGATGCAAAAAGAACAGAGGCCAACAAATATCTTCAACAGGTCAAATCGAACTTTTGAGGAGCGACCTCTTAATTTCTGTCTGAGTCGTAACTTTGGACACGAGCTTTATATAGTGACCGCGAGAAACACACTAAAGATACAAGCAGCAGAGATGAGGTTTGCCTGCAAGGTGGCAGGGTGACTCTGTGCTCAGCGATTTAGGAGGCTCTCAGTATCAATGAACTGAACCTTTGCATTACAAAAGAAAAAAAAGTCACAGTAGTTGTGGCCCAGAGTAAGGAGACCTGTTCCCCTCTTTGTCACCTCCTTTTGGAGGATTTCCTGCATAACTGACTGGATGGCTACCCCAGGGAGGGAAATCCAGAGGAGCTGGTGGAAGCTGCTGGGGAAAAGGACGTGTGGACTGTTCAGTTCTCTGTTTCCCTGTTGACCTTGGCCAGGATAAGTGGTTTGACAATAGGTAAAGCGAAGGATGAAAACCTGATATCCATGACACAGAAATCTGGTCAGGAATACAACCTTCAGTTCAGGTAGCAGCCAAGTCAGACTGAAAACGCCACTTTCTTTCTTTCTTTCTTTCTTTCTTTCTTTCTTTCTTTCTTTCTTTCTTTCTTTCTTTCTTTCTTGATGTATCTGTAACTCCACTGCAAACTTGCCAGTTTCTCAAAATTGTCCTCATAAAAGTTGACAGGCTTCTTGTGTACAGTAATACGGCAGAATTGATGTGAATGATACATTAGACACTTCAGGGGAATGAGATATAACCCTCTACTTGTGTTCCTGCTGTGTAGCAGGCAGAGCTCTCTGCTGCACTAATGCAATGATCAGCCATGTAGTGTACCAGAAGGATCATTTGTGGAAGGCATCAAGGAGCACTCACACCCCCAAACTAAATCACAACCTCATCGACTGCATCCACCTGAAATTATGACCCTATCAGCACAAAACAAAATAATGAATTTGACTCTCTGAGCGTGTGCACCAGGTAATGTGTGATGAGAACGCCTGCGCACACGAATTTGGGTATTACCAGAATCAATATGTGCTTTCCGTCCCACCACAAATTAGATATCCAAGCTGCAATAAAAGAACGAGAGGCTGCCTATCATTCCTGTTCTCGCGTCTCATTAATGAAATAAGTTTGACAGGAAGCCTATTTAATATGCCTCCAAGTGTGTGTTTGTTTTTTTGACTGTTGATAAGAAGGTTTGTGTGCACTGAACGTGTGTTTATGTCACACAGACGTGACTAAGATGAGTCACTGATGATGGTGTGTTCATGGATGAGCAGACATGTCGGTGGGTGGTAAACTCAGTCACGGAAACATATAGTCTGTCCTCTCAATTCAGCTAACCAATTAAATTGCCATATGCGACAGAGCAGAAGGGCATTATGGGTAGGTGACAGGGAGAAGGTGGGCGATGATGGGACGTCAGATTGACTGTTTCGGATGACTGCTGCAACTTTTCAAGGTCCTTGCTCTGACACTGAGGCATTTCCAAATGTAGATGTTTTTGTTGGTGGAGATACACACACGCACACACGCACACACGCATGCTGCAGTGTTGGCTCAGGTAGAGAACTGGTCTGCATGACAGTGGCTGTCATGTAAAGTGTACACAAGACCCGGATACAGCTGACAGCCCTCTGAAAGAATCCAGACGGGAGTAATTACAAACACACACGTATTTGTGCACATGCTGTGTACTTAAAAAAAGTCAGGCAGTGCCTACATACACACACAAACACACACACACACATGATGCTCCTGGCTGTTGGTGACAGGCCTTTTGTCTTTCCCACCACCACCATCAGCAGCAGCCGGTCGGTTCGTGCCTCAGCTCAGGTGCCAGAGCTGATAGTGCTGCTCAGCTATTTGTCTTCATGCTGCCAAAGCAGACATCAAAGGCTGCACAAAAGGCCCGTTTCAGGGCAGCAGAGGTGGGGAGTGAATGGTGTGGGGGCATAGGGGGAAGGGTAAATAATCCAGGGACAGGGAGGTTGCATGCATTGACGCCAAGTGTAAAAACACACAATAAGCACAGGAATGTTGCAGCAATGGCCAAACCTTTCACACATAACACTGGTTAAACACGCAACAGTTGATCGCTTAAAGCGGCATGAAGGAACACTTCTGTTAAAATGAAATGAGGCTGCTGAACAGCACAAACCTTACAATTTATCTTTAGTCCAAGTGAAATTCTGGTTCAATATTTAAGAACACAAAAGCTAAAACACTGAAATAATGACTTGCTTGTAAATCAGTAAGTAAATGAAAGATAGAAGTAATAGTAAATAGAAAACACCATTAATAGACTTGACTATCTTGCTAAAGAGTTACGGATTCTGAATAGTAAAGTTTCAAGCCGTTAACCGGAACAGCTGTGTGGAGCCAAGTGACATGCTTTAGCTTCATCCTGCCTACCTGCAACTTCCAAATCTGTATCCTTCATATATAAATCATCCTGAATTGAAAAAAATGACCTTGCAGAAGTTGTATGTTTCATTATTTAAACTAAGTAGTCAAAACTAAGCAGTCGAGCATATTTCAGAAGCCTTTGCTGGCTTTTGGCCCTTTTGGATCAGGCTCTGTCTCTGAGCTGGCACCCGCTCTGGTGTAAATGCGTGAGTTTTGATTGGTGAAGCTGGCTGCTGGCCTCATCTGAGTGTTACATTACTTCTAACTGGCAGAGCAGACCAAAAGCTCTTGAGACTCAGATTCCAAAAAATGTCAATAGGGAAGGAAGGAGACTCAGTAGAATGGCTGCAGGATAACAAATTAGTGGCGAAAATTGGCTACAGTTTAGGCCCAGATACATACTATTATTACTATTTTTAGGTGTATACCTTCACAGAAACAGGAGCAGTCATCCTTGATTCAGCTTTGATTCATTAATGCTGCATGGCTGCTACAGTGGAACTAAATTAGTAATATGTACAGCAAATTGACTTCTCACCGTACAGTACGCTCCCTGTTGTACCTCATAATAAAAATGGCCACATCTTTTTTGTCCCATCATCAAAATTCTTTCCAGGAGATGCAGCAAAAGTACACTGATAGAGTTAAGTTTTAGACCAAGACTCCTGTGAACTGTGACCGTAGGAAAGTAGAAAGCAGAAACAGCTGGGGGAGCATCTTTTGTCTACGGCCACAACCTTATGTTTTGGTTATTTTTTGTAGTGAACATTAAAACTGCTCTCTGTGTCCTTTTCAGAGTGTCATCCCTCCTGCTGGCTCTGTACCGGGCCATCTGCAGACAACTGCACGTCCTGTGCCTCCCCGTCAAGCCTGCACGAGGGCCGCTGTGTCCCCAGCTGCCCGCAAGGCTTCTTCATCCAGGACAACCAGTGCCAAGGTGAGAGTGTGCACGCACGCGCACACACACACACACACACACACACACACACACGCACACACATTTCCATCACTTCGGAGGACATTACATTGACTTGCTTTCAGTTCCTCGAGATTTACCTGAGCCTTAACCACTACTTGTTTTACCCTAACCATACATTATCGGGACTTAAACAGATTTATGTCTTCACACTGTGAGTAATGAACACACACACACACACACACACACACACACACACACACACACACACACACACACACACACACTGTACCTAATCTAACCTTAACTAACCCGTAACCCTATCCTCAGTCTGCACCCTAAAATTTAATGATTTACATTAAGGGGACATGCATTTTGTCCCCATAAGGGAGGTCAGTCCCCACAATGTGACTGTGTAAACAGAATTTTGGACAGACACACACACACACACACACACACACACACACACACATTTTTCTTTCTATTCTTGTGAGCACATTCACATGATGCAGTCCCTTGTGCCCAACTAAAGCTTAACACTAAAACCAAAACTCTCATACAGCTCTCGGGGGGAGTGAGATGTCCTCACTTTCCCAAGACGTCCTCATATTCAAAGTCAGAAGCTGGTCCCCACAAAGATAGCAGTACAAGAGTCCACACCCACAGATTTCACACTGCGTGAAATCTCCACCCTCTCTTTTCCAGCAAACTTTGATTCTTGGTGTTCATGCCTCTGTAAGGCTGTTTCATAGCTTCGTTATGTAACCGATGCTTTTAACTGTAGAGCCTTATATGAGATTAACGATCTCTGTTGTCGGTGTCATAAACAGTGCCTCTAAACCAATAAGACAATGATCAGGATAATTGTTATTCTCACACCAGTGGGATTGTTAACGCTGGTGTTTATCCAAATTAAAACCACTGTTGTTGTGGACTTGTAGTGTCTGTAGCTATTGGTGCCTCGTTCTGCCTTAATCAGGAATAACCCACAGAGGCTGTAAAACATTGCAATTATTGGCTGACCTTTTCTGACCCATAGAAATCTGTTTCCACTGTTAAGGGGAGAAAATACATCCAGAATATTTTTCCCTCTCTGAGCGGTGCACATGTAGCCGACACCACTGAGACAGTTTTGGAAGTTTGGACGGAGCACAGACGAGAAGTATTGTCTGTATAACGCTCGAAGTCAAATGCAACGAAAAGCATCAAACCAAGTATAAAGTATAAAGCTGTGGTGGTATATATACAACAGCTACCACAGCACATGAACCACTGAAAAAAGCCTAGCAGAGCTCGTCTGGCTGTCTTCCTACCTCTATAACCCACCTCTTTAATGAAAATACATTTGCTCTCATCTTCCATCCATTACATCAGCTCAGTTTACCGTCTCTGACCTCATTTGAAACAAAGCGACCCCTTCTATGTCCCGTCTACCAACATCATCTTCAGGTGTTTTTAAGGAAAACGAAAACCTGTCGTAAACATCATTGAATCTCTTAATAGTTGGCTGAGTAATTGAGATGACAGACGCAGACGGATACCTGGACAGTTAAGAAGAATGATGGGCTCAGCTTTCATTTCCCCCTGGGATACCAAAACAAATGGGGTCTGTTTGCTTGCTTGGCCCTGACTCCTTTAGTGTTGATTGGCTCATTAGAAGCCACCCAGATACCCTGCAGAAGTATTGTATTTCTGTCTTAGAGAGAGTAAACTTTTACTGTCAAGTTTCGGTGCTGGTGACTTTTTACGCTTGGCAATAACACACAGCGTGTACTTAAAGCTCCATTAATCGATATTCTTTTATAATGGCAATGAATCAAATGACTATGAGTAATGTGAAAGGGGTGGCTTGCAGTGAAAAAGCCACAAAGAGTTATTGTCAACTCTGCAGCTCTACAGAGCTTTTTAGCCTCTTTTATTTCATAGTTTTTAGTTTTACTGTATGGTTCCTGGTGAATTCACCGAGTGCCTAAAAACTCCAAATGACTTTTGATGTTGCAGTGTGTCTCATGGATGTGTAACTCGGCCACTTGTTACCAAATGTCTGTACGACAGTTCTCCCTCTGAAATGATCTGTTAAATATCTGTCTGCTGTAAATGTTGTACCTGCCCTCTCTCATGTCTCTCTTGCGGTTGTATGGCCATTAGTTAGTGCATTAGAGTATAGCCATCTTCTTTTTTCCAAATGTAAGCATCATATATGCCAATCACTTTACCTAATGGCCATTTGCTTTTTGCAACCACTCAAAAGCTTACAGTGTGCTTGGTGACTGGAAACAGACACCCTAGGTTCTCCTACACACTGGTAAGGGACAGTAGGCAAGGGGTATTCAGGTGGTTGCAGTCTGAAACATGGCTGCTAGATGCCACTAAATCCTACACACTGGTCCTTTAATGAAAGCCTCCTTCATGAATAATGTGTTTACACTATCTTCTTCCTCTTCTCTCTCGTGAATCAATATTCTTCCACCTCAGTTCCTCCTTCTTTCCTGCCACCCTTCTCCTTCCTCTCTTCTTTCTTGTCCTTCCCTCAGTTCGCCTCTATTTTCAACCCTCTTCTTGCCCCTTGAGGCCAATTTGTGATTTGTGATATTGGGCTGTATAAATGAAATTGACATGATTTCTCCTCCTTGCCTCCTTTCACCCACTCTCCTCCTCCTACATCCCTTTTCCCTCCATGGCTGTTTTCTCTGTCACCTCTATCCTTCTCACTTCACTTTCATCACCACTGTAATTTATTTTTTGCCTGAATTTGACCCTTTTCTAACATACCTCTCCCCTGCCTGTCTCCTCCATCAACCAGCATGCCACCCATCCTGCCGGACTTGCTCTGGTCCTTCCCAGGCCGACTGTGCCTCCTGCCCCCCGTCGGCCTCCCTACAGAACGGCTACTGCAGGACGAGCTGTCAAGAGGGGCATTTTCTCAATGCTGTCACTGGAGAGTGCCTCAGTAAGTCATCCTGTGTGTGTGTAATGTGTGTGTCTGTGTTTGGTTGTGTGTATGGTGTCATGCACGTATGTATGCCATTTGCACGAAGCTTTCATCAAATCCGCTGCCACGAGTGCTCGTATTTTTAGCCTGAGTGGCCCCAGTGGAGATAGAACCACCAACACTAGCAGGGTTAGTGCCTTGCGCTGCCCGTTGACGTAACAAGACATAACAAGTCCTGCGTTTGTCTGTAGCGCCAATAATCTGCATTATTTATGAGTAATGCCAACCATCTTTTAAAATAGATGTTGTTCGATTGATATGTTTTTACTTAAAAGCTCTGCAGTCTGTTTCTTTTGAAATGTTGGGTCGAAAACGATCCGCAGAGCTGCAAGCTGAGTCAAAATTCTGCTTTTCTGCTTCAGTCTCAGTTGGACACAAAACAAGAACAAGAGAAGTTTGGTCATAGCTGATCAAAAGACTGAGGACTCGTTTAAAGAGTCCCATATTGGAAGAACCCACATTTTGCTTTAAAATGTAGAGCAATCTGTGAACTTAAATGAAAATTGTTGAAATTTGGTGTTTATTTTGAGTTTCTTACACACAAGTCCATCCTTTTTTCTCGAACTTTCCATATAATTGCAGAGATCACAGCTTCAAATGGTCTGCATCACAGCTGGACTTGGTACCAATTCTCTCTCCTACCTAAAAAAAAAAAAAACACAGAATGAATCCAGATGGTAGGATTTGAACCTTAATGCTTTCATCAGCAGGTTTGCCTAATATAATTTGAACTACAGCAGCTGCTGCAGTTGGGCAATCGACCGTCGACAAATAGATTAGAAGAATGAAATGATACGGCATCTGAAAAGGTCCCATTCACTTTCTAATAAACATACTTAGGTGACAGACAGGTGGAGCGCTTGAAGCCTGCTGGATCACAAGTACAAAAGTGTGCACCTGTTTTAGAAAATATCAAGTAGATTTGATAGAAAAATGTTATGATAAAGGTTAAGCTTAAAGAGAAGTTTACTTCTCAAGGTGCATTTCAGTAATATGCCATCACTCAGCCTTTGTTCTGTTTTGTGCATCACTGACAGTGATCTGAAGCAGAAGACTACACTTACTATAATCCTGCCTGATGGAACAGCTTCAAATTAATTCACTTTCAGATTCTTAGTCAAGTTTGAATAAGTTCAGCAACTATATTTTGCTGCTGTTTGTCCCCAAATTGCAACAATGACGTGGTCTGAATTTGCTGTAGCTCAGATTTTCCCCTTTGATCGGCTTCTCCAAAGCATACCATAACTGAGGGTTCATGGGTATTGTAGTGTCTGAAGCCATGCTAAACTGTTAGCCACAGCCATAACATAAACTGACAGAATTGGTATTTGACAGCCTGGGAAAGGCTCCACAATCCTGTGGGAGTGTCCATTTCCAGAAGAACTGTGTATTTCTATGCTGAGAAACATTTCCTTTAATTACACTAAAAGACTTTGAAATGGGACTATCCAGCATAAAAGGTGAAACGGCTCCTCCCTCTCCATAACCAAACGGAGAAAAGTTTTTATCTATAAATGAATCTCCACCTCTTGGTCTAATTTAAAAAAGCAAAAAAACTTTTAACGAGTTTCTTGCTCACAGTTACGCTTTTCAGAGAAATGCTACACGAAACATCCATCGGGATAAAGACGAGCTTTCTTTAGATCTTCGCTAATAAACAGGAGCCTAAGATACGGCACACCTCCTCGCCCCACTTCTCTTTCTCATCGTGCACAAAAAATGCTATTTGTCTTTGCCAGGCAAAATATGATAAACTACCAGACAGCAGATAAATAGAAGATTGGAGTGTTTGTGTGCAGAGGTAGCTCCTGCTGCTGTCCTCCTCCTCCTCGCTGGGTAATGAAATGAATTTTTACCTATCTGGACCGCTGGCTGTAGATTAAAAACAGGCGTGTTTACATGGTGGGAAGCCAGCATGGAAGAGATAGCGGGGGGGTAAACACAGTCTGAGAGGAAAAAGTAGATGCATTGACTTTTAATTACAGTTTTTGATGACACACTGTTTGTAGACGTGAAACTGCAACCAGAGTTTAGCTCACAGACACACTCGTGTGTACACGTGTGTGCAGACACACACTGCTGGCTTGCGCGCACACAAGCAGATAAGCATGGCTAAACACACGGCTAAATGGGTCAAGCTCAGCCAAATGCATGTTCATAAAAGATTCCTTGTGGCACTTTTGGGGCACAGAAGTACTGGGGTCATCATTTCTGCCCGGCCAGGACACCCACACACACACGTATACACACAAACGTCCCTCTTGAACTCTAATTCTCAGATTTATGCACATACACACATTTTTTATTCTTGCATTGTCCTTGCGTGCTTTTAGTCACACACACACACAATCACTTTATTCCTCGTGCACGCACACTTTCTCTCGCACACACAAACTCACACACAGCCTGGGATTACCTCTGTCCAGCCAGCAGGACCGTCACTGTTACGTAACCTCGTAAGGCGATGAGGCTTTCGCTTTCAATCAGGAGTTCATGCGGGATCAGCCATCACAGGCAGATGTCTCGCTATGAGCTGTCTCCTCGTATTCTCCCCTGCTCTGTCTTTCTCTCATTCTCTCGCTCTGTCTTTTCCTGTCTGCGTCTCTCCACAGGAACTCCTGTTTGATTTGTGCCAATGCAATTAGCCAGTGTCCTCAAAAAGCTCTGATTTGAGACTCCGTTCAGAGCCATCATGCTCAGTGTTTTTGCAGAAATTCACACATCTATTGGAGACGGAAACCTTGTACTCATCAAAAGAGCCTGTAATGGTGAAAAGAAGTAAAAGATGGTGCATTTGTTGTGGCAAAAAAGGAGAAACTCCTCCTGTTTAATTTAGGCTGAATTGCTTCCTTTCCATAAATACCAGTTAGATGGCTCTGCTACCCTTTTTTCCATTTTCATTTGTTATTATCCTCAGTGTTGACTGAGCAAACACTGAAATTATGAGAGCAGTCCCAGGTGAATGATGGGAAATAGTGACTTGGCAGAACTGAAAAAAGATCAGATGTGTGGTGAGACTAGAGCCCTCAGACTGTGTAGGTTGCATGGACCTGAGTGGTTGATCCAACAACCCGTCAGGTTGTTCAGTTTTTGCAATTTTTGGGTAAGGATTTCAGCATAGTACTGCCACTATGGATCTTCTCACAAGTAGGAAATTGGAAAAATTCATCCTTTTACGTCGATGAATCCACATTCTTTCATGTTTGTTTCATGGGTGGTTCGTTTGTCACTGAGATGAAATTGTTTTCTATCTCCTGGTTTCTTCTCCAAATTGTTACAATTGTTGTATGGATATTCATGATCCTCAGAGGATGAAGCCAAACTTTGACTATTAGTTCAAAATTTTCATAACAAATGTTAAAATCTCAGGGGCATAATGCAGTTTAACTGAACAAAATGCCAACATTGCAAACAAACTATTCCTCAAGATACTGGACAGATTATCATGCATTTCCTGGCCCCCAGAAGAAGAATCCTTTTGATTTTGTCAACCCCAAGACCTTTCCTCTGAAGACAAACTAGCCACATCATTGTTAAGGTTTTAAGAACTAAATCATCAGGCGGTTCCTTTCTACAAGTATTAAAGGACACAGCAGCTAGCTGGTCTGTTAATAATTCATCTTTGCTCAGTCACCAGTCCCACAGACTCCCTCCAGGTTGGATGGATATGTTGGTAATTTCCATTGCTGATGGTGATTTGGCTGTGCTTAGAAGTTAGGCTTATGCCTGATATTTATTCCCCTGCCTGTGCTGGTTGTTCTGAGAGTAAACACGATAATTGGACAAGGCTCACTGTAAGGAATACGTAAACAGGCAATCATAAAAATCTAGCTCTTTAACTCTATTGCCACACTGCTGCCCCTCTCTCTCACCCTTCCTCTCTCTCTTCTTAACCTTTCTTGTCTGATGTGAAGAGAATGGACTTCTGTGCCAGTGACAAGCAAACGTTGAGATGTGTGAAAGTCCAAATGGAAGAGTTTGTGGAACACTCCAGCTCAAAGCTTCAAGCTAAAACAATTTATTTTCCATCCAAAATGTGTTGGAGCCATGATTTAACAACATATGAAGCTTAAAATAGACCTGCGCGTTGAGTAACAGGAATGCATCACCATAGAAACAAGGCATACCAACATTGACATAAAAGGCCTGTTTTTTTCTTCTTCTTCCTATTTTTTCTGGTCAATTAAGAATAGAAATCCTCCATGGAAAGACATTTAAGGCACATTAGACTTGTGCTGATGTCAACAAGACCGCTCCACCACTCTACTCTACAAGACCACTGATCATTATGTCTCAATTTAGCAGGAAAAGTGAATAAAAAAATGCAACTTTGTCCATTTTTTTTCTTTGTTAGGAAACTTTTTTTTTGAACATTCTCACTGTCACGCTTTATTTTCCAGATTTCCTGTTTGGCTTTTCATCAGTTCATCAGAGAACATTAGGCAGAATGCTTCAGTGTCAGGCAGGAACATCTCAGTGTGACCTTAAGCTGAGGTGAAAATGAAAACAGCATTCGAACTCATGGAGGTCTTCTTCAATATTTACAGCAGTTCACTTTGTATAGGAGCCAATCATTTATCTTTACCCTGCAGGCATCAAGAAGGAATTTAATACAACATAAAAACATGGATGTGGAAATTCCGTTTCAGCGTCTGTAAAGAGAACCAAAAAAATATCAAATCTTTCAAAATTGTTTTTTTTAGGGGTGAAACAAAAACACTGAGTCGGAGTTAAGTGACTAAATGTGTGCAGAATACTTCTGCATGGGAAGATATTTGTTGGTGCATCTTTGAAAGGGTTAAATCTTTTATTGCCCCGTCTTCTTTCCAGGCACAGACGGAGGCACAGAGCTAATTTCATCTCAACAGAATATGATGCACGGCTCTTCGTACCTGAACACTGTAATTATTGTGAGCTTTATTATTAAAGTTGTTTTTGATGTTGTGCATGTGATATGAGCATTATTGTTGGAGCTAGTTAGGAGTTAGACTAATGTACAACAAAAACTGTGCCTCCCAACCAGTTTCCAGACCAATTGTTGTCCTAATACTGACATCTAGAATAAGAGCAGAGATTTTGCTGTTTTTGGGGAGCGAGAGGAGAAGAAGTGGAAAGAAGAGAAAAGTAGGACTGCTTTAATAGCTGCATCTGTAAATCCGTTCTTTGTTCAGGCGACATGTCTAGACAGGGCGAAGTCAGCGTCAGAGGACCACACAGCTTTTCTCCCTCTTTTCTTACGGCTGTACCGTCACATAAAGATGATGTCCCACTTTTGTTCCTCTTGCTTTGTGAACTCCTACTGCACTCAGGCTCCGTCCCCGCTGACGGAAACAAGTTTTATTCTCTTTTCAAATGCACAAAGTCACAAGGAAGCAACTAATTGAGAGACATTAAAGTCTTGATTTTCCTCTATTACCCCTCTTGAAGAAGTTTCTCCTCTATGCACTTCTGGAGAAAAAAGCATGATACAGGATAATGTCTGGAATAAATCAGACCCACAGGAGAATATAATCATCCAGACTGCATGCCATGCATTTATAACTCCAGCATACCTTTTTATGTGCTTCAAAAATGGTAACTACGCCATAAAGAGGGGCTCTGAGGACTCAAATCAATACCATTTTAGTTTTATATTCAGTTTTAGTCTGCACAGTCAATAATCCCTGACGCCTGAGTTATCTTATCTCCACCGTGGAGCCATTTGTTTAGCGCCCGGAGCCGGATCGCCTGCAGAGGGTTGGCAGGAGGAATGCTGATTCGTGTTTTGTTGTAAAGTGCTGTGATATGAAAGGTGTGGATGAGCGATGACAGAGAGGAAGTTCTTCATTTTCTCCGTCTTCTTTTACTCTGTTGATATTGGATCTGCTTCAGAAGGAGAGCGTGTCTCACCTGGGCAGATGCCATGTTCAGGAGATTGGAGTTTGAGTTTTACAAGCATTGTCAGTGTCAGAGGAAAAGCTGCTCTAGAGGCAGAAATAATCCAACCGTCTGGGGTAAACATCAGCTATTCAGAAATACGCAAGCGGACAGAAATAGCTGTCAGACACATGAAGGGAGAGCTAAATATTTTCCCGTTGAATTTAAAGTTTACAGTCTAGTTCACATATCACTGACCCTGAGCCCTCTCCATGAAACAGTGCTTTACATGGAGTTGACTTTCAAAGCAAAAATATGACCTAATGCTATTAGCAGAAATAATAACTAATCCCCACCTTAACCAAGTACCCATATGTTTACCGAGCATTAACCTAAAGCCCTAACCAAGCAGTTCTCACAGCGGGTTTGTAGTAAGTTGACAAGTGTACCATGTAAATCTTCTATAAATAAACCACAAAAATCCCATCTTGTAGCAGCGTAACACAAAGTAGAGACCAACTGGTACAAAATATGCAGACTTATTGTAGACTTAGTCGACTTATTCCTCTAATTGACGATGCCAAATCCAGTTTATTGGCCCATCCACTCGCTCTCTCTCCTCTTGAATCTAAACTTGGTACACAGGAGAACTGAAAATACAACAAATCATCGGTAATCAGCATTTTCCATCTCTTGATTCAGTTGCGTTGACTAAACATCAGTTTCTTGGTTTATAAGAATTGAGGCTGAAGGTAAACAGAGTTTTGCCTCCAGGGCCCAGAGACAGCAGAGTCAGGAACATCTTCTAAAACTTCTAAACCTGCATAACAATGGAGAAAGTAACATTCAAAAGAAAGTGCAGTGCATGAATAAGTATAGTCATCAAAGCCATGGAAACAGTGAGTTAAATATAACATGCCTGTATTTAACAGGGCAAACATGTTTGTCAGATAAGAACAGAAATAGAAAACGTGGCAGTACAAGTGCTTTTTTCCTCCTGTGTGTTAGTTTTATTTATCCCATGAACGCTTGGTTTAAGACTCAGGTTGCTCCAAGTGCTATTCTTACATTACTGTGTTTCGCTTGTCTTTTATTTTGTACTTTTGCTTTTGAATACATTTTAAAATCTTGTCTTTTTTCTCAGTTGTCCCTCTATTTGAATGCTAGAACCTTTGTCAACACTGTTGAAAGCGTCATCCTCTTATTTTATCTTATAAATGTACTGAAATACTACTACTACTACTACTACCACTACTACTACTACTACTACTACTTCACCATTAGAGCCAAGAGAGTGGCTGGTTATCAGCCAACAAACTGCAGAGAAATATTTTCTGATGTAATCCACATCTTGTTGTCACATGATCTGAGATTTGTCTGCTTTCACCTTGTAATCCTTCCAAACTTTTCTCATATGCTAATCCTTCATGAAGAAAGAGAAGCACTCTTATGACTGTGTGCATGGCTGTCTTTCTTTCTCATACCTCCACGTGATCCGCCTCTTTATCTGCTCTCCTCACCTGGCCAACACACAGCTCCTCACCTGCAGAGCCCTGTTGTTTTGCTTTTGACTGTAGACGGTTATCTCAGCACGGACAGATAACTGTAAGGTGCTCACCGCTGTGCCAGCCGGACCCAGATAGCATCTGATAAAAGCCCGCGGGGTGTTCGTCATTGTTCTGCTCCTTTTGGGCGACCAAGCTGCGATAAGTTCTGTGGGTATATACGGCTCTGCGGGTAGGGAGGAGGCGAGGGATGGCGCGTGTGAGCGTTTATCCAAAAGAAAGAGAAAGATCTACTTTTGAGAGTTAATAGATGAGGACATTGGCAGAAGGAAAGGCAGAAAGGACCCAGTATGTTGCCTTCCTTGTTGTATGTAGCTAGAATTTCTTTTGCAATTGTCATTCTCACAAAAGAACCATTAGTGAGCTTTAATTAGTGCATTTTAACAGCCAGTTCCAGTCTTTCTCGATGAGACATCCTCATTAAAATCTATTGTTGGACTGTTTCTTAGGTAATTGCTCTTGTCTTGACTTGTTGCGTTTCTTTTGTTTGTCTTTCAAGAAGGCTCCCACACACGTTGAATCCACTCAGAAGTTAGTCAAATATGACAACTGCATGCAAAAGATTCATCAGCTGTACAGCCCTCTCTCTGCCCTCAGCTGAACAGGTCCCATCCTTTAAAAGAAATGAAGATGATGAAGATTTTTACTGAAGAACATGTTAATGAGTTGAAAAGTGTTTGACTCTTTTTTTGACTTGAACTGTGAAACAGAGAGGCTTCTGGATTAAGAATGACCATGTCATTGAATGACATTGAAGCGTCCTTATAGATCCTGTAAATGTCCTTTTGTCCATTTTAAAAGCCAAAAAAGCTTTTTCTTCCAGTTCATCAATTCATGGGTGCTCTAAAAATCATTAAGTTAGCATGTCAGGTTTAGTATGACACAACATTATGTGTTTCCTCTGAATCTGAAAATGAGAAGAGGAGCATAAGGCAAGGCATGATTAAAACCAAAAATAACCTTTCCATGCTCTTTATTTTGGTGCCATAACAAAGGCACAGCAGCAGTAGCAGCGTGTTACTGAGTGTGACTTTGATGGGGCCTTGATGTTTATCTGTGTCCTATGTATTGATGTATTCCTTCCTGTGTGTGTCCCTCCCGCAGAATGCAGCTCAGACTGTCAGCGCTGCACGGCAGACCTCCAGACGGGCATCGGCAGTGTCTGTCTGTGGTGTAAAGCGCCAAGGACCTGGCTGCTGGGCGATCACTGCGTCTCTCACTGTCCCCAAGGCCACTACGGCTGGCATGGAGCCTGCATGAGTAAGGACGTTTACTCTCCTGCCTATATACAATGCATAACAAGGTCAGAGGCCAGGCAGGAGCCTCCCTTAATGTAAAACCTGATAGAAAAACCCCATCAAAGCTTTTATGTTTTATTCATCAGTCAAAGATCTTTCACACGGGGTCATTTTTTGACCTGGTAGGAGTTTTTCTTGACCTGCATGTCTTCCACTGACCCAACGGACAGAACCAACAGAACATCTGAATTCAAAGCCAGGGTTTAAAGCAGTGTTTCTCAATCCTGGTCCTCGGGCCCCACTGCCCTGCATGTTTTAGCTGTTTCCTGCTCCAATACACCTGATTCAAATGAGTGGCTCGTTATCAGGCCGCTGCCGAGCTTGATGACGAGCTGATCATTTGAATCAGGTGTGGTGGAGGAGGGAAACATCTAAAACATGCAGGGCAGTGGGGCCCGAGGACCAGGATTGAGAAACACTGCTTTAAAGAAACATTCTGCTTTAGAAATCTTTATAAATAAGTCTTTGCTCTCCTTGAGGGATATTGTCAGAGGTTTCTTCTTTTTATTTTGCAGTGGAATCAATTTCAGTGCAGGCAGGCAGGCTATGGAGGTGCATCGTCCCAATAGTACACCAAATCCACAAATTTCCTCCCAGCTCACTGTCGATGTATTGAAGCTCAACTGTGAACTGTGTAGAGATTCAAAACAATGACTGGGCAGATATTTTGAGATTTGGAGGAGTTACTGTGTTTGAGAAAACCTGTATTCATGTTTGAACAGTTACTCTGCACTAGAAGTGAAAGTACAAGAGGCTGCATGTTGTGAAGTTTTTAGGTTAGGATTATATAGCCAAAGAAATCACCCCATAAGGATCATTGTAGTTACTATTATTATTATTGCCTTCATCCTCATGGCCATCCTCATGGCTTTATCCTCATCATCATTATCAGCATCATCTTTATGATCTTTATCATCATCCCGGCCCTCCTCCTCATCATCCCCATCCACATTATGAACCTAATTAACATCTTCATCATTATCATGGATCTCATCCTGATGATCGCCATTATTATCATCCTCATCCTCAAAAATGTACACATCATTATTATCATCTTCATCATCCTCACCATTATCCTCTTTCTTATCTCGATCATCCTCTTATCATTGTCACCATTATAACCACATTCCCCTCATGATCATCATGCCATCTTCACCATCCTCACCCCCCTCGTCATCCACACCCTTCTACTCTTCCTCATCATCATAATCATCATCATTCTCATCATCCCCATTGTTGTTCTTATCCTCGTCATCCTCAGTATTATCACCCTCATCCTCCTAATCATCTGCTCATCATTTATGTGCTTATAATAATCATCATCTTCATCACCTCTCTTCATCACTATCTTCGTCATCATCAACAGCATCATCATCCTCACCACCCTCCTCTTCATCAAAATCCCCATCATTCTCATCCTCAGTCTCATTAATGTTGTCATTGTAATCCTCATCATCATCACCACCGTCATCTTAATCCTCACTATTCTCATCCTCATTCTCCTCATTCAAATTCCCCTCATCCTCCTCAATCTCATGAGTATTATCATCACTACCTTGGTCATCCTCCTCTTTCCATCATCATCATCGTTCTTATCAGTATCTCATCATCTTCATCACCTCATGTTTCAGAGGTAGCCTCTGCCTCCACACTGAGCTGCTGTGCTGTGAGTCTGCACACACATTCAAATGCAGGGTGTGAAGAGGAAGCTTCAGGCTCCAAGAGCAAAACCTCTGGAGGCTCATTTAGCAAAGCCCCAGACACACACACACACACACACACACACACACACACACACACACACACACACACAGACTTGCAAAGCAAGATAGAAATAGCACTATTCGATACATATACTCCCCAAAACAAATAAATAGACATACAGACGATAAGAATGCATGATACGTTGTATTTTTATGTGTCATTGCAGTCACAAGCAACTAAATTGATTTTATTTTTTTTTGCCATGCTTGTGCAGCATCTCACTCCTCCTGGTATTGATTTAGGCCTGGTAATGAATTTTGCCACATCAGAGTGGAGTTTGAAGTTTCCAATTTTTCAGCCATTTTTTGATGTTGATGATAGTAAATCATACAAGCAGTGTGCGATGGTGGACTGTGGGGAGTGTAAGGAGCAGAGAAATCTGAGAATGATTAGACCCTTGATAGTGATTAGCAAGACTTATGAATATGTATTTTCAAACCCACGAATGTGGCTTTAATCAGAATTGTGCGTGATTTTTTTTTATTATTATTATGACAGACCTGGTATTTCATCAGCTTGTAGTCATGCAACTTTTCGGGAAGCTGCTATATATCTCAACTAGTTATTTTCTTATGTTGTACTTACATGGTTCAGCAGTATATTAGTGTGGGTATTGTCAGTTGCATCATTTGCATTTTCTTTGTTATATTCCTTTAACTTTATCCAATCCCCATGACCATGATCTCTGCATGGAATGGTCTTAAGTTTAATCTCCTGTTGTGAAATAAAATGCTTTTTCCTACCAGAATGCCATCCATCATGTGATGCCTGCAGCGGGGCGGGGCCTCTCTCCTGCACTTCATGCCCCGCCAACAGTGCTCTGTTACCCTCGGGTCTTTGCGCTCCCGAATGTCCCCTTGGTTACTATGACAACGGTCACAGGATCTGTCAGGGTAAGTCCCAGCACTGCATCTCACCTGAAAACGTTTGACATATGTAAAAAACCAGAGATGTTACTAGGAGCAGTCTAGGAAGCTGTCTAATATTACATCTGACAGACATGGTGTCGCAGTGGATCCTTAATGACTTACAGGAGGTGGACAAAATAATAAAAACCAGACAGTAGACAGCACAATGGTTCTGTATTAAACACCAGCTCATTTTGTTTTTGAGGCTCTCTAAGGCCTTGATTCAACTTGATAGTCATTTTTATGGTGAACATAAAAGCATCTCTGCATCCTGTTCCTCTTTACTAATGCGGCGTACTAATGTCCTTTTCCACAAGCTGCATTATATGCCCTCACAGTGTTTGTGACTGATGTACCTGCAGTTGAAGCAGCAGCTCTCTGTATTGTTTGTGCTTCTATAAATTACCTTGAAAACATTTAAAACAGTATTTGTAAGGCATTCATTTGAACTGGCTCCTGCTACCTGGTATTCAAAACAACTTCATTCAGCTTTTGCAATGGCTTTCGTAGCTAAAAAACACTCAGACAGTGCATACCTGTGCCAAGGCTGCTTCAGCCTCTCAACCTTAATCAGAAATAAACACAGTGATAGACAATCAGCTTTTTTCATTCATGTAGTTAGCTGATGATTAAATTGTGCAAATGTGTGAACATGCCCTACCTTGACTTATTAAGAAATCCTGTAAAAGATTCTTGCATCTCCACTCAAAATTATTATCATTATTATTACCTTTATTTAACCAGGAAGTCCCATTGAGATTCAAAATCTCTTTTACAAGAGACACCTGGCCAAGGTAGCAGCCAGTCAGAACATATTAAAATGAACCACTACAACATATTAAACAAACAAACAAAAAAACATACAATATTCCACAAACAACAATTAAATTCCACAACAACTATTAAAACATAGCGGAGCGGCCCTCTCAAGAAAAACAACCACATGTCTCTGTCACCACATTCTTTATGATGCCCTTAAATGTATTAATTGATATGAGGCATAGTAGGAAAAGGCAGTTTTCCCCAAATCAGTTAAAACCCGGGGTACATTGAAAAGTAACACTTGGAGGAGTGTAGCTGGTAATTAACAGTGCTGACAGAGAAGGTGACAGAGGTAGGCTGAAGGTTTGCCCAATATTGCTTTAGAAATGTAAAATGTATTCATTTTTGCTTTTGTCCATCGCCAGACTTTCTAACAAATTTACGTTAAATATGTGGACTATTTTCTCAGATATCCTGTCAGTTACCAGGCAAACAAACCAAATAAAATCAACACTTTCTCGTTGAATGTAATAAATGGATCTTGTGACTGAAACTTCTAAAAACTGCAACAAATATGATGAATATGATAAAGCCGCATTGTCAAAGCGTTCAGCAGTAGAACATCCCTGCGTCGAACAAAGCAGCACTCAGCCAGTATTAGCTGGTGTTAATACATTCTGTCACTGATCCTTTCCCCTCTGACCTCATATCTAACCAGACCTCCATGTCGACCTTTTTGTTTTCGGTAGCGTGTGACAGCCAGTGCCTGACGTGCGACATGGCCGGGGTTTGTACGTCCTGCCGCGACCCGGCCAAGGTCTTGCTGTTCGGGGAATGCCAGTACGACAGCTGCGCCCATCAGTACTACCTCAACACCACGACCCGGACCTGCAGAGGTACGATGCCATCACCATGACAACCAACACACACTGCAGTGGTACAGAGAGGATGGATTAATAATGAGGATGTGTGGTGCGCCTTTTATGATATTCATAAATTACTCTCCATCCATATTGCATGTAGGGTAGTATGCTACATTGAGTTTATGGAGTCCATTGATCAAGTTATTAACTGTGGGACCAAATATGCAAATCCTAAATATTGCGTGTGCATTTTAACTCAGTATTACGTCTTCCAGTGCGCAGAGAAGTTGATGAATGAGCCCATGTCCAAACTGAATAATTTGTCCTTTTTCCATTCTCCATGCAATCGCTGTGTTCACATATTTAATTACCCACTAAGCAGCTCAGACCACATCCTGTCAGACTGAATCTGACTCTGTTTTGTTGCCAACTGACAAATAAGATATGTGAAAATATGTTTTGCCCTTTATTTTCCTTTGTGTTACAGAGAATAATGAGTTGATGGGATTAAGGTTCAGAATATGAACAGGCCATATGGAGCCACCTTCCCACAGACATCGTGTAGCAGACTCCCCTTTATCAGTGATTCGGTTCAGTGTGATGAGATTTAGTATCAGCAGGCCAAAGGAACCGGCCCTTAAGGTGCAACCACCACTTCCCGTGTCTGTCATGGGATTAGCAGCTAAGCTAACTGCCTGTGGCTATATACACAGTTTGATTTCCTGCAAGGCAGCTAGCAATGCCTCCCACCTCGACAGGCGGTTTTAGCCATCCAGCCCGTGATGCTGTGTTTATCCCCCAAGCTAGCTGCAGACACTACCTGGGTAATCCACTGAACCGTGGGTGAACCCAGTGCGTTAGAAAGCAGTACTGCTAACTTCTTGCTGAAACACTAAAAGGGCTTTAAGAAAACCTCAGAGCTTAAGGTTCACAACCATAGAGGAACTAGAGAGAATCTCATAGAAATTTGTCAGCACTACCAACAACCTACATTTGTTTCACTTATCAGTGATCTTTTTCTAATGAGGAAACTCTTAATTTACCTATACCGCTACCTTTGGATCCACACTATAGTCTGCTTACTATTCCCCCACTGTCATGTGAGAGAGATGAACTCTAATGAGGCTACATGAGACTTCTCATGTAGGCTTTAAGACAAAATGAGATAAAATGCTTACGAACAGGAGAGTGATTAAAAAGTTGGTTGTTTTAAGGATTTGACAATTAAAAAAACTGAGGATGTTTGTGATGCTTGATTGGGCAGGTAGATATAATGTTATGAAACTTACAGTAAGATCCACTGTTCAACAATTATTATTACTACATTATTATTACAATTATTATGTCCAATAATTATGTGACAAAATTAAAAAACAAAGGCAGTAACTGTTAGTAACCACAGTACTGTGGCTATAAGGATATCAATGTGCATTAGTCTGTTGACTGGTCGGTTCACCACTTTGTTAAAGAATGTAAAATCTCAACAACTGATGGATGAATTGAATTTTCCCAGGCGATGTATCCTAATGACTATGACGACCCTCTGATTTTCCTTTATTGCACCTCCGGCAGGTTGATTGTTTGTGTTCTTGAGTGAAAACAGAATGAATAATGATAAGAATTTTGGTGATGATATCACAAAATATTAACATCTAACACCTTCCTGCTCATAACATGTTAAACCCTTTTTACAGAAATAAGACTTATAAGATATATTTACTATGACCAGTCCCCTGTTGCCACTTCATTAATTTACTTTACCATGACTTCTAAGGATCAAAAATATCTGCTTTTATCCAACATGATATAATATAATGTAATATAATAACCCTAATTGCTGGGAATGCTGTGGTAAGTCATCTTTTTAAATTTGTGGAAGCTCACACAAACATTTTTTTTTTTTGCCCCGTTGTGTTTAATTTCCTTGTTAATATTAATGGAGCACAGCACAAACACAACAGATGTGCAGGGAAAAACCACAAATGGGTTTAAAATAAATCCCCTGTCGAAAAAGACTTTATTAATCTCTTTTTCTCTCTCTCCATCCCTCTCCTCTGCTCTGCTCTGCTCTCACCTTTTGCTCTTGCCTTCAAAATCCCCCCATTTCTAATCCCAATGTCCCCCCCCCCCCCCCCCCCCCCCCACACACACACACACACACACACACACACACACACACACATGCACACACACACACATGCACACGCACACACACACTCTCATGCCTCCTCCTTTTCCACTGCTGCCCTCCATCCTGTTTCCAGAGTGTGACTGGAGTTGTAACGCCTGTAAAGGCCCTCTGCGGACAGACTGCCTGCTGTGCATGGAGGGATACGTGCTGCAGGACGGAGTGTGCACCCAGGGGTGCTCCCCTGGCTCCTATCGGGATGGAGACAAATGCCTCAGTCAGTCCACTGAAAAGCAGATAAGCTGACTTGCATCACACAAAGAGAAAATATGTGCAGTTACAAAAGCACTAGCTGCACATCCGCACAACACTAGGAATGAAGTAAACACATATTAGACTTTCTATTAGAATGAACATATTTCAAAAAAGATCATTTTATATGTCTAAGTCTTCCCTTTGAAGCCACAGCATCATGTCACTTTGGTTGTATCCTTGACTTTAACGCTCTCGGTGTGTCTTTCTCTCTGCCAGGCTGTGACGATCACTGTGTGGAGTGTCAGGGTCCCAGACGGTGCCAGCAATGCCAGCCTCCCTACGCCACCCTGCAGGGTCAGTGTGTGCTCGAGTGTGGCAGACAGTACTTCCTGGACGCCTCCTCCCAAGTTTGCAAACGTGAGTGTAAAGACTTTGTGAGGGTATCTGTGCAAGGGCAGAAAAAAAATACCTGTACAAAGATAAAGAGTTAATAAAAGGGTAAACAATCCTCCAAAATATTACTTCTGCGTGTTCTGTAGCTTGTTCATCCGACTGTGTGCTGTGTGACGCGGTGGGACGCTGCAGAGCTTGTCGTGACCAAATCTACCTGATGGAAGGATACTGCACACCTGACTGTGGACATGGATACTATGCCGACCTGAAGACCAGGACCTGCCACGGTAATAACGTGTGTGGGGTTGACAGAGTCAAGAGCTGTCACTCATTCCACCTCCAGGCACAACCCAAGAGCTGAAAAGCATCAGGTCAAAAATCACATGACTGCAGTTCAGCGTCATGATATTTATATATAGCAGTCCTCATTAGATGTCTCTGTTAGATCGCTGTACTAATTATGTAGCTTTGAGCTCTGTGACAGGTCACATGCAGTCGGCATGTTTTTAGTCAAAGAGAAGTTCTGTTCAAGTAGATTAAAATAAAACTTGATTTAGAGATCAAGATTTTTCTAAAGAAAAATAGCGCACACACTTTGTACTCTGCAAAGCATGTGAAGTTGCATTAAACATCAAATAAATGTTAATTTGCATCTTATTCTCTGTCCAAATAGCAGAGCATTTTAATGACATGCAAATGGAATCAAGAAAGCCACATAAAAACAAATCCACATGGCTGGTTGCTAGGCAACAGACTGGTTAACCAAGACATACAGTGGTGAAGCCAATAGGAATGTCCCACAGCCTGATGCGGGGTGATTGAGCCAGGCTGTTAAACGTTAATGTCCATCCAAAGCTGCAGCTCATATAGTAAAATATGTGTTCCATTCTCGCTGTCTAATTAACTTAACAGCAACAAACGTACTCTGCTAATTCACAATTTATCTAGAAAGTCACCTAATGCTGAGGTCCACATTGTGCCAACAATGGAACCAGGCTTTTTGTGGTGATTCTTTGCTGAGTGCAAATAATCAATTTGCTTTTATGATGACAGATTTAGTCTTTATGCCACGCAGAGGTCAGGCAGCCACTGTTCTTTGTGTTATGTTAAAATAAAAAAGGCTATTTAAGTGAGCTTTAAAAGCAGACATCAAATTTAAGCCTTTGCAGGTCAGAGCTGAAGGCAGTTTCTCAACAGCTTATATGAAGAAAATGCAATTACTGAAGGCCACTATATTGACAGTAGTAAAAGTGTATTTCCACTCTGTGTCTCCTCTTCCAACAGGCGCAGTTAAAATAAGGCTCTGCTGTCTTTTCAGCCACTAGTAGAAGAAGCTGTTAACATTTATTGCCTGACATTAAGAGTTTCTTATTAGTAATATACTAATTGGTTATCTTGAATATGGAAAACAGCATTGTCTGCAAAGTCGGGCCATTAGAGGAGTCTTTACTTGTACTTTTTAGCTTTTATGTTCAAGCAGTGGCTGTCAACCTGCAGGCGAAGAGGCCCGAGGCCTTCAGCAGCAGACAGAGATTCATGAACTGTGACAAAGCATAATTCTAAGAGACAAATGTATTATCATGTGCCCTTTGTGAGTGATAAATGCTTTATTTTCGTGAAATAATGAACATTTTTCAGCCTCTAGGCTTCAACTAATCCACGAGTTAATCAAGTGAAATAGACTGGAGAGAAATTGCTTGCTTTTTTTTTTTTTTTTTTTTTTTTTTAAATACATTTTGCCAACCTAGACAAAAAGTTGAGAAACTACTGCTTTAAATTATAAGCTTATTCTCATTTGCGGGTTTAATTACATGGCCGAAAGTTTGATATTTTAGATTGCCTGTTGGCATCATTAGAGGAGATATAATGAGATTAGAACGTGGCCTCTCAAAAGAGCTGATCTTTAAAAAGTTCCCTAACAAAAGTCAGTTCCAATTAAAGCCAACTCCTAAAATGCCACGCCAAGACCGAGGTGTCCCTCTCGTATTTCACCAGCCATTTCTCCCCCGTCACACACACACACACACACACACACACACACACACACACACACACACACACACACACACAAACAAGACCCTACACTCACTCACAGTCTGACTTAGCTGTTATTTTAATTTGACAAATACAGGCCTTTATTAATTTGTGTAGTTAAAGGCTGAATGTTTTTCATTGTGTCATGAGTTATGTGAGGTTTTTTGAGTTGATGAGAGTTGTCTTATTGTTTTATTAAACACTTGCATAAGAACATTTTCTAGCCTTTTTCAGTGAATAATTCTTCTTTTAATGCATTTAAATGTTTTATTTTATTCACGTCTGCTGTAATCAAAGTAATTAGCCATCACATCCCAAAACTCAGTATAAAAGTCAGAGTCAGTATTTCTCTTCTTAATTTCCTACTTCTCTTTTATATATTTCTATTTGTTATTTAATTGTAATGGTCATTCAAATTAAACTAATAATAATTCTGTGTGTGATTCACCTCAGAGATGAGAAATGTGAGCTTCCACCACCTGCAGTTTTCCAGTCCATTCTAGCCTTGATAGTAGCATCAGGGATCGTCTGTTTGAGCTTTCCTTTGTCTTTCTCTCCTCCCTTGTCTTCTCAGTGAACACCCAGCCACCTGCCCTCCAGGTCAACGGTTCCCTGCTGGTTCCCCTTGGGGGTTTTGTCCCGCTTCCACCCACACTGCTGCAGGTGAAGGACCCTGACAGTCCACCTGAGCGGCTGATCTTCCAGCTCGTCCAGGGCCCGAGTAATGGACGGTTGGTCCTGTTCAGAGGGGAGGAAGCGGAAGACAGGGGAGGCCGAGGAAAATCAGGTCAAGAACTGACCAGAGATGACACCTTCACCTGGGAGGAAGTGAGAACTGGCCGGGTCCGGCTCAGACACCAGAAAGACAAAGCCAGGTCAGTGGATCTGATGCGGTTTGGGAGTGTCCTTAGGGAGGAGGAGAAAGTTTTTAGGAAGAAAAATGCATCCAGAAACGAGCTGGTGGTGATGTACGTTGAGTTTCTGCGTCCATGTTGATGTTTGGTGTTAAATGTCTGGTCGGCCTGGTGGCACATCCAGATGTTTCCAGCACCTGCAGTGAAATTTAAAAGCAGAAAAATAGCTTTCTAAAAGCTGGTAAATGTCAGTCAGTGTCAGTTCCTCTGAATCAAAGAGTGAAGGCTTCCTTTCAGAGCTGCCATTTTGCAGTGACATTCAGCAGTGACACAAGAAAAATCCATAGTGCAACGGCAGAGAGACCGATTTCTACACTCACAGGAGCAGGAAATAAAGAGGAAAATAAGGCGGCCTCATCTTCGATGTCGCATAAAGGCAGTGACTGTGAGGGTGGGAAGTTTTCCTCAGAGAAGTCTTTATTGTTGGACGTGTTGAAGATCTGATGGTGAGGGGAGTTTCTAACATAGAGAGAAGTTTTAATTCATCCATTGTGCAACTGTGTGAACCATTTTCTGTTCTTCTTTGCACTACAGAAGAAACTATAGAATAATTAATTCTACCAACGTTTTTGATGTGCACGTAAGCGTGGAGCGTTCTGTGGTCATTTTGCAACAATTTGGCGCTTGTTGCACAGAATTTAACTGGATCTGCTGTCCTCTAATTGTGGCTTGACAGTGTCCAACATCACTCTAATCAGAGATAGAACAGACACCTGCGGCCTTCAGATGGCTGTGAAGAGAGTCACCAGAGTAAAGTAAAGGCCTTCAGCACAGGTTTTCTCTGTGTGATCACATGTCAGCTGCTTCAGAATCTTAGAATAGAAGTGGAAAGCAAGCAAGACATAAATAAAAAGGTTTGTATGATTCCAGAGATGTTTACATAGGGGAGCCATCACCGAATGAAAAGACCAGTTATCATGAAAGGCATGGCCATTTGGTGGTTGGCGCTGTCACCTCACAGCATGAAGGTTCTGCGTTTGAGCCTTTGAACTTTTCTGTGTGGAGCTTGTATGTTCCATCTGTGCCTGCGTGGGGTTTTCTCCAGGTGGTCCGGCTTCCTCCCACAGTCCAAAGCCATGACGAAGACAATATTAGGTTAACTGGCGACTCTTAATTGCCTGCAGACGTGAATGTGAGCGTGAAAGAGAGGCAATAAATGAGGGAACAACCTCAGTGCACTCGAAGAAAAAAAGCAGTTGGTCAGCATGACACTGTGTTCAGTCGACACGAGAGGAGAAGAAATCCCTTTAAAGACAAGCAAGCGAGAGAAGAAGTGTGCATACATGAGCAGAAGGAGGGATGTCAAACTGGTGATTTCGTAACATAATTCTGTGGTTTATGAAAATGCACTGTAGAATGGAGTGTCTCAATAACACTTAAAACTAGAGATTAACCTGTGACAGCTGCCTTGAATGAATGGATCTAACACTCGTTGAACGTGCTTTGTTAGAGCTGCGTCTGATGCATGAAGGGCGTGTAACACTCTTAGTGGGTGGGAGGTGATGCTGAAGGGTGCAGCAAAGACTCGTGTCGTTTACACACCTGACAAACCATTCAGTGAGCCCTTGTTCCCTGTGTGGAAGCAGCTGCATTTGTTGTCTTTATCAACATATTCACATATGTATAACAGTGTGAAGCAGGGCAAGGACTGTCCAGTTTACACCCAACACCTAAGCCGACATTCAGCACTTTTTGCCCCTAACGATCTATAGTGCATGGTTTTAAGTGCATGTTGCGAGTGTATTTACGTTGTGTCCAACACTTCTGCCACTTAAGCTGTGCACAATCTGACTGTGAAGTCAGACACAAGGCACAAAGGGTGTGTATTTAGTCTCATAATTAATCAAACTGTTATCTGGGCATTACATGAATTAAACCCATTTGAGTGTCATCTCATCTTTCCTTTAAAAGCCAGGTGTACCTGCACCTGCTTATGGGCAAAGTGAAAGCAGACCATCTATGGGAGCAGCAAGAATCTGTCAAAGCTCCCTGAGGTGAAGCAGGCGTGGGAGGATCGTACTGTCTGAATAATGCACCCTTTAAACAGCTGGAAAATACTGCACCATTAACTTTAGACCAAGGTTTTGCTGGTCAATAACACAGTAGCTTTCTGCTTCTAGAAAGCCATGAGCCAACGATGCGCCTGAGCGCACCTCAGTTTGAGACCAACAAGCCCATGGGCTGATAGCTATGTGCGAGTACAATCACTACTTAAACAACGTGGGCGCCGGGTGTGAAAATGACAGCTGTGTCCGTCGGAAACTAGCAGTGACATTTGCACTGTGTTGCTTTGCACCAGGTGTAACGTAGTGCCACGTGTCTCCCTCCTCTTCTTTCATGAGTATCCTGACATTTCATTTTTTGTTGCTGTTATTATCATCCAAGCTGCCTGCCGCCCTTTTGATTTATGCAGCTTTCCTGGTTAGAAAGTTCATTTCCATTAACCTACACATGGATCGGAGAAGCATTACATTTACACTTCTTAGCTAATGTGGCCAAATTAGCATATGCATTCGATAGGGTGAATCCACAGTGCCAGTCATCAAAGAGGCCACTAATATGTAAAGAAGGAATACATGCAGCCCTTTCAAAGCTCAGCATGGAGCCAATTTTGCCTCACAGGAGCTGGAGTGCTGTGGCCTTTTCCTGTCACAAGTCTGTTTTATTTTGGGTTTGAGCCCAGTGTCCTTTCAGCCAATCGGTTTGACATATTTAACACATTAGTCAATCCTGATTCAGCTGGTCTGTCCTAAAATGGCAGTACGCCAGTGAATTAGCAAACTACGGTCCTCTGCCCAGTTTTGAGTCATTAGATTAATGGGGACAGGACATTAAAACTCCAAATAGGATTAAATCTGCATATTACAGCCATATTTTTCAAATGATTGGGGGGGGGGATAATGGCTACAGTCACAGAGCCACAAACAAATGCTCTCAGGTTTCTGAGGATTCCTTTAAGAGTCGATGTGTGTCCAAAATATGATGAACTGTTGATGAAGTAAAGTGATTTCACTTTTGTAGGTGTTTTCATTCATTACTTCCTCAGTAGAAGATGTCAAGTGTCGCGACACAGAGACAAATTACATTTTACGTCTCAAGTGGCATACTTTACCACTGAGATGCATTCACACGCACATACAAACACACACGAAAAGCTGTTCCACCTCTGTCTCAAGGCTGCATTAAAAATTTCATCTTTCATCTATAATGAAGCCAACAAATACACTTGTCACATTTATAACCTGCGTGTAAAATGAGATTTAGAAGTACTATGGCATTTTCCCCAAGAAATACATCCCTTATGTTACTTTAATAAGCTGTCCAATACATCTTTAATGGGCCTCAATTATTCTAACTGTAACGAATGCTGTAAAGCTGTGACAAATCTCACTTCTGCTGCCAAAAAATTCTAATTCAAAAAGAGTTTTATCATTGTTGAAAGGTGCTGTAAGAATCTGTTAAATATGTTAAATATGGATTTTAAAGCGGAACAGGGCAGCAAGATTTTTACACAGACACTGCATCGCTCAGTTCAGGCGGCCAACAGTCATCAAACATTCAAGCTGAACGGGAAACTATGGCTGTAGAACATAGTATATATACAGGTGGACAGTGGTGAAAAGTAACTAGGTACATTTACTCAAGTACTGTACAATTTTGAGGTACTTGTACTTTATATTTCCATTTTCTACTACTTGATATTCCACCACAGATCAGAGGCAAGTGTTGTATTTTTTACTTCAATACATTTATTTGATTACTCTGCAGATTCAGATTCATAATTTAGAATATCATCAACAAATAAATCATGATGTGTTAATATAGTTTAGAATTAATGTTAAGTATTAATAAATTTTTTACAAAGCATTTATTGATCCTCAGGGGAAATTTACAAGCTACACAGCAATATAGAAACTCAGCTCCACCTTCACCAACTGCGACATAAAGATGAAGTGCAGATTCAAATAAATGCATCCCTCATTATAATCCAATCATACATTATACAGTACATTACATAATAAATACCTTTGGGGCTGTACATATTTTATTGATAATAAACTTTATTTGTATCGCACCTTTCATACAGGAATTGCAGCTCAAAGTGCTTTACAAGAAAGAAATCACATGCACATGAGTGCTTTACCTGGAAAAGACAGAATGGACATAAAAACAGGGCTAAAGTTCATGGAAAATAATTCAATTCAATTCAATTCAATTTTATTTATTTGTATAGCGCCAAATCACAACAGAAGTTGTCTCAGGACACTTTCCATATAGAGCTGGTACAGACCAAGCGCTTTTATCTACAAAGAAACCAACATTTCCCCCATGAGCAAGCACTTGGCGACAGTGGCGAGGAAAAACTTCCTTTTAACAGGCAGAAACCTCGAGCAGAACCAGACTCTGGGTGGGCGGCCATCTGCCTCGACCGGTTGGGTGAGAGAGGAAGAGCAAGAGAGGGAGAGTGAGACAGACAGACAGACAGACAGACAGACAGACAGACAGACAGACAGACAGACAGACAGACAGACAGAAATGCAGTCAGAGAGAGAGAGAGAGAGAGTGACAGAGACAGAGAGACAGACATGCAGTCACAGTAACAGTGACAGTGGATGTAATAACAGCAGTAGCAGTTTCAGTGGATGTCAGGCAGGGGCCAAGGCAGGAGACGCAGCTGAAATCCACAATCCAGATTCAGCCACTGTCCATGGGAACCTGCAAGACGACAAAGCACAGAGACTCCGGGGAAGGAGCTAAGTTAGTAACACGCCGTGGTAGGACATGAGAGCGTGCGGATGGAGAGGGACAGAAGGACAGAGGAGCTCGGTGTATCTTTGGAGGTCCCCCGACAGTCTAATCCTATAGCAGCATAACTAGGGGCTGGTCCAGGACAAGCCTGAGCCAGCCCTAACTATAAGCTTTATCAAAAAGGAAAGTTTTAAGCCTACTCTTAAATGTAGAGACAGTGTCTGCCTCCCGGACAAAGACTGGAAGATGGTTCCACAGGAGAGGAGCTTGATAGCTAAATGCTCTGACTCCTGTTCTGCTTTTTGAGACTTTAGGAGCCATAAGCAGACCTGCATTCTGGGAACGCAGTGTTCGAGTGGGGCAATAAGGTACTATGAGCTCTTAAAGATAAGAAGGTGCCTGGCCATTTATGGCTTTGTAAGTAAGGAGGAGAATTTTAAACTCTATTCTAAACTTTACAGGGAGCCAGTGCAAAGTGGCAAGTATTGGAGAAATATGATCTCGCTTCCTGGTTTTTGTCAGAACACGTGCTGCAGCGTTCTGGAGCAACTGGAGAATATTCAGCAACGAATTTGGGCAGCCTGATAGTAAAGAATTGCAATAATCCAGCCTGGAAGTTACGAATGCATGGACTAGTTTTTCTGCATCATTTTGAGACAAAATATGCCTGATTTTTGCGATATTACGTAGGTGAAAAAAGGCAGTCCTTGAAATTTGTTTTACATGGGAGTGAAAGGACATGTCTTGGTCAAAGATGACTCCCAGATTCTTTACAGTGGTGCTGGAGGCCAGCGCAATGCCATCCATAGCTGCTATGTCATCAGAAAGTGACTTTCTAAGATGTTTAGGGCCTACTACTATAACTTCAGTTTTGTCCAGAGAATAAAACCCAGTTGATAATGATGGTGAAAGAATAGAATATGGATGAAAATAAAGACATAGAAAGCAATTTATAAAATCAAGTTTAATACAACATTTCAAAAGAAGTGCAGCAGTGCATAAGCACAAGGCAAAGCACCAAAGTTTCAGACCTCTATCAGGAAGTCATAGCTAGTGACAGGCTGAAGTGAAGAGGTAGGTTTTTAGCCTTCTTTTAAAAATATTCAGTGAGTTGCTTCCCTGATATCTGTATGCAGTCTGTCCCAGAGCTTTGGAGCATAATGGACAAAGGCTGCATCCCCAATTTTCTTTGGGCTGATGCTAGAAACCTCCAATAATACTAATACTGTTGTACTTTTGAAGTAAAGCTGAAGTAAAAATTTGAATGCAGGACTTTCGTATTGAGTATCTCCACACTATCATATTGCTACTTGAAACTATAGAACAAGCTGCAATCATTTAAATGATTGCAATAAAGATGATAAGTTAAGAAGAAGCCAAAAAGCGAATTTTAAGAAGAGACTGACGAATATACATCAAAAGTGACATCATACATCAGCAACTATGTAGATGATGTGGTGATCACAAAGACAGTAAAATCACTCCACAACCAGAAAGCCTGGATGAATGGAGAGGTGCGGGCTCTGCCCAGAGGCTAAAAAGCTGCCTCCTAGTCAGGTGATGAAGCATCTGGAGAGACTTGAGAGAGAGAGATCTCAACGCCAACAGCACCAAAGACACGAGGCGAGTGATCCAGAGCATCACAGGCTACAAAAGCAGGAGAATCCCCATCATGTGTGAGGCCATGGTGCCCAATGAACTGAACACATTTTATGCTTGCTTTGATGTTCTCGACAAAGACTCAGCTGTAACGTCTACTCCGCCTCCAGAGGACTGGCCACTGTCAGTATCCACAGTGGATGTAAGAAAAGCCCTGCTGAGAGTGAATGTGAGTCAAGCTGTTGGGTCTGTGAACTAGAAAGGAGCCAGTCAGCTAGTTGATGTTATTACTGACATTTTAACATATCACTGTTGCAGGAGAGTATTCCCACCTGCCTCAATACAACCACCATTATCCCTGTACCTAAAAGGTTTGCAGTCTAAATGACTACCTATCCGTAGAAACTGGTTCTCAAGCACATCAGAGACAGCAGCCCAGCCAACCTGGACCCCCACCAGTTTGCATTGAGAATGAACAGATCCAACCATCTCCACTGGCCTCCACTCAGTCTTCACACCCCTTGAAAATAACAACACCTGCATTGGAATGCTGTTTGTTGATTTCAGCTCCTCATTCAACACAGTCCCCTCAAGAAAGGTGTGCTGAGCCCCCCAAGCTGTGCGCCCATGGCGGCAACACCAGACATGAAGAGAACTCAAACAATGATGAGAATTCACTTTGGGAAGAAATCAGCGATCTTGCGGGGTGGTGCACAGAAAACAACCCGCTGCTCAACATCAACAAAACCAAGGGGCTGATTGCTGATTTTAGAAAAAAGGAGGCAAAGATGCACACCCCTGTCTACATCAGTGGAGCTGAGGTGGAGCATCAGAAGTTCCTGGGTATCAGCATCACAGAGAACCTGTCATGTTAACTTCACATCTCCACCCTGGTAAAGAAGAAGAATTCCTTTATTCATCACGTTTTTACATACAATATGCAGAGTTGAGGGGGAAACTGTACACGCCATGCATATGTGAAATTCTTTCTTTTTGACCCATCCATGGTCAGTCCTTCCTCCACAGCAGACCAGGAGCAGTGGGCTGCCGGTTGCCCAGCGCCCGGGGACCAGTTCCTCCTTGTGTCTTTGTGATCTTCTTGCATGTTTTTAGTGGGGGTATTTTTTTTATGGAGAACATGTAAACTCAGAAAGGCGCCCTTATTTTTCCTCGAGCACCCAGCGCCCACAGCGGGATTTGAACCGGGGACCTTCTAGCTGTGAGGCAACAGTGTTGCCACCGAGCCACCATTCCCAGGCGGTCTCCCATCCAAGTGCTAACCAGGCCCGGCCCTGCTTAGCTTCTGAGATCGGACGAGAGCCGGCGTTGTTTTGCTGGTATGGCCGTAAGCCATAGAACGAAAGCTCAGAAACTACTTTTAAGGGAAATTAAGGAGGCAAAATTCCTGTGCCAAGTTCTTGTTAACATTTACAGAGCAACGATAGAAAGCATCCTTACTGGAAAAATTACAACTTGACACATGGGATGTGAACGACCCAGGACAGCAGAGCTCTGCAGTGGGAGAACTGCCAGGAACATCATTGGTACACATCTACCGAGTGATACCGGTGACGCCCGTGGAGAGCCCAAAGGATAGTTAAAGACAACACCCACCCCAGCTGCAGGCTGTTTACCCTGCTGCTCTCTGGTAAATGATACATAAGTATCCGCTGCTGTACCACCAGACTACAGAGCAGCTCCTTTCCTCAGGCGAGTTCTCAACTCATCCTCTTCACTTCACCACAAAAAGCAGTTTCTTTTGATGACTCGCTATTTATCCATCCATCCACAATTTTTGTTTTGTGAGTAGCATAAAGGAACTACAACTCGCATTTTGTTGTACAATCCTGTGTTGTGAAAGATAAATATATGAATCTTCTACCTTATTTTTTATGTATTATTCCAACATCTACCCATCAGTCTGCACATCACAATTCCAGCATGTTAAGGTATTTATAAGGTTAGATAACTGATCTTTTAATAAAAGTTGGGGGAAAGCGCATCATCATAGTTAAATATTTAAAAAAACATTTATTGTAGCTGTGAGAGGGATGTGTTTAAAGCGGAATGTGTTACACCTCTTTCTCCACACTGCACAAACAGCACAATGCTCCTGGCATTTGCGTGAGATATCGATATTGAATGAACAGGATGCAGCAGGATTTACGGTAAAGTTTTGATGAGCTTAAGCTCTAACAGTCTCTGCTGTTTTCACTTTATCAAAATGAGCAAAAGTGACATTTGGATTTTTACCTTTATAAAACCCTTCATATGGTTCAGCTATAGTTCCCTTTCAGCTGTCACCAAACCAACAACCTGCTGAGTCATTTATTCCTCTGGCCACAGTTGGCCCAGCCGTAGGGAGTTGTGGGTAGTAAGAATTGTTTTTGATGATGCTGAGGCAGCATGGCGAGACAAGATACTGGTGATGGTGAGTGTGAGCAGGTGGGCTGGCTTGTGTAAGTGCATGTGTATGCAGTACTGTCCTCCACTCCCCTAGAAAGCACTCAGGTGATTATGTCTAATGACTACACAGGTTAGCCTCACAGGACTCATTCTCCCAGAAACCTCCAGTCCTAACTGAACTCTTTTTCTAGGTCAAGGAAAGAGAGCAAAGTTCAAGTGTTGTTCTTTTTTAAGTGATCTGCTTTAAGGTGATTTAACAACATCCTCTCCATTCTTTCTTTCTTTCTTTCTTTCTTTCTTTCTTTCTTTCTTTCTTTCTTTCTTTCTTTCTTTCTTTCTTTCTTTCTTTCTGTAGGACTGGTGAGTTCATCTTGCGTGTCGCTGACCCCCAGCTGTTTTCTCAACCAGAAACAATCCCAGTTCAAGCCGTTTCAATGCAGGTAACATAATAACACAGACTCTTCCTTCCACTCTCCTTTATTTAATCTGGTACTCTCCGTGACACTGACATACCTTTTCGAAAACGACTTGAGAGAAATACACTGTCTTAAAAATGCCACATAAAGTTGCATCCATAAACTCTAAATTGCTGCATCATAAACATGTTCTCCCTGCTGAAGTTAGCTACAGATAAAAATATCTAATAAAGAGGGCTTCAGGTCAAGTCAGCAATATTACAGGTAACAGAGAAGAATAGTCTGCCAGGGCGCGCTTGTTTCTAAATTTAGTTTATTGTGAAACAATAGGCTGTCTTTGTCTGTGCTCTCAGGGTAAAATACCAAGTCAATCCTTGTTGAGAAAATGTGCCTCAGTGAGAATTGACACATGAATAGCAGCGTCCCTCCAGAATGAGATGGGCTGCTGCTGCTGCACATTAGCAGTGGGAGATAAGTAGTGTTTCATTTTCTGTTTTTAACAACCTTATACTGTTGGGCTTTAAGGCCATGATGCGATGTTCTTGCAATGATTCTTGAAGTTTCTCATTTGTTCCCCTTTGTCAACTCAGTACTTGATGGATAAAAATGACGAAGCCAGCAGACAGGTAATAGAAGAACAACATCAATTCACCTTATACAAACAAAATAAACAATGTCGAATTTAGTATTTTTGACTATCAAATAAGCTCTAAAATCTTATTTTGTCCAGTTCTGTCTTCTTTTGACATCTCACAAAGCTCTCGGCTTACAGATAAGTCCGGTTGTCATTTTGTTACTTCAGTAGAACCAGATAAAACATAGAAATGTGACCTGAAGTAGCTTCAATCGCTGTAGATGACAAGTAGCACACAGACACAGTTAATCTGGTAAATCTGATGGCTCATTTTTTAGAGTCTAGCCATTTCTAATTTTGCTGCATCATCCCATCTAATCTGCATTCCTCACTGTTTTGTGGCTCTGTCCCCACGGAGTGATGCCAGGGCTGTTTGGCCGATGTCAGTCTGGTAGTGGGTCGTAATTGGTGTGTCGAGCTGAACTCTGATTTTGGCACAAATATGCAAAATAATGAGGAATGAGGGATTAAAGGCTCCCTCTCTGAGGTTTGTTGATGGGTTACTGTGACAGCTGTATTACTCCGCTGTGTGTGTGCCCATGTATTACTCACATTGTGGGGACATAAGTCTGTTTGGCGACTCGTCTTATGTGTGGGGACAAAATGCAGGTCCCCATAATGTAAATCATTACATTTTAGGATGAACACTGTCTGTGTGTGTGTGTGTGTGTGTGTGTGTGTGTGTGTGTGTGTGTGTGTGTGTGTGTGTGAGACTACATGCCCAAGAGCAGAATGTGACAGATGGTTGATAAAGAACAGCAGAGCTGAAAACGTGTGTTACAAAATTTAAGTAATGATGTAATTAGCTGAGTGGAAAATGTTTCATTTGTCTTTTATTAGGAAAAATAAAGTCATCCGTAGCTGTCACTAAGCACATACTTCCAAGCCAAATATGTTGTTTTCAAAGGTAATTTTGGTGTTGTTAAGTGTGTGAGTATGAGTAAAACTGGAATAAATAGATTAATATATCTGTGCAGGTGAGGAAGCTTTTCTTGACTTTAACAGAAGTAGCAGGTTTTTCGTGTTGTATCATTGTCAGTGTTTAGCCGAAATTGCTAAAAAAAGAACAAAAAAAAAAACAGTTCAAGGTCTCTGTTGTGACAAAACCTGCTTTATTTGCATGTGACTGCTTTCTTAAAATTGAGTCGTCCCTGAATAAACTAGATGCAAACCTCAGAGTGCTGCTTAAATATTAAGTGGCGCTGCAGCATTTGGTTCTATTTAGGGGAACTGCTCAATTACACCGTCACTTCATTAGCTCTGCTTTCTCAGACAATATGAGCAGAAGCAGCTTGCAAGGAAAAAAGCTGTAATTTATGCACATTAACTCAGTGACATTGTTTTAGGCCATTTTTGTCCACCAGCTAGTTTTTATTGCAATGAAATTCCACAACAGTTGCTTTCCAGTATTTAAACAGCTTTTTCATGCAAGCAATCCAAAAGACTTAGACTTAACTTAAACACCATTGCAAGAATTTGTCTCATTTCATACAGTAAGTTTTTATGTTCTCATGGTTTTGGTGCACTTAGTGTCCCCTGCATCTCCTACCAACAGTCAATGGTTTCTTTTAACCATTGCAAAAATCCTTCAATCTCTTTGACCAAGAAGTTTTAGTCCTAACCTTAGCAAAACCTTAATTATTAAGGTGGCATATGAGAAAACACCCACCCAATGAGTCACAGGGGCCAGTTTGAAGGCATCAGGAACCTATGTTGTCTTTTAGTTATCGCGTGAGGATGAAATGTATATTAAATACTAAATCACTATGCTGTTGTTCAATCTTCAACTTCTTCACTCCATGAAAATGCAGCCACAAACAAGCCACAAAGAGAAACAGACAGCCACAGAGTCTCAGGTGAATGCTCCTTTCACTCGACATCAAACAGATTCCCAGATACTGATGTAACTTTCAGTCTTCTTGTTGTTTGCACTACTGTTACAAAGAAAGAAGAAAGGAAGATTCCCATGAATTCACTGTGTCTCTTCTTTGACAGTATTGATTTTTTAAGTGTCTGTACGTTTGTATGACAGGAAGTCTTATATGTTTTCAGAAAAAAGCTTTGTAGGCTTGCTTTGAAAGAAACCAGCTTACGTGAGATTTGGAAATAACTCAGGGAACGCATGAGTGCATGTGAATGCACACACACTGCACAGTTTGTACAGGACAGAGCTCACACCAGCAGACTATACTATACATATGTTGGCCCTCAATGCAAAAGCCACTGTTGAAGAGGTGGACTGTGAAGCAGGATGCCATGCAGAACCATTTGTACATTTGATTGTATGCAGTGCTCCCAGTGTAACTTAAGGCTGAAATAAGGACATTGTTGATTGAAATCCACATTGGTTCCCACCAGTGGGCACCTCAGATTACAATAGCCTGAGGAATGAAGGATCTGAGTGCAGATAGACTTTCCGTCTTCTGACAGGAACAGCTTCTTCTTTTGAAAAAAATTTCTAAGAGTCCAGTATCTGCTGATGGCATTTCTACAGAGGTGGTCTCACACACACACACACACACACACACACACACACACACACACACACACACACACACACACACACACACACACACGCACACACGCGCACGCACACAGAGCATACTTTTGGTTGCTTAAATTTTGTTGCAGACTTTAAGTTTCTGAGACTTTTTACTTTGCTGTGGTTTGGCATTCACTTTTCTTTACTGTGGACTTTCTGCAATACCCTCGACTGTCAATTAATACTGACATATCTTCTACCTGGATTTTGTGTTGATGATGTTCAGAGTGATGTCTGTGGGTGAAAATAGGAGTTTAAAGTGTAAAACAAATGGCACATGATCACATTTCAATGCACCATCATTTTTGGCCCCGAGTGCAGATTAACAGGACATCCACTGTATTCCTCAGTGTTGTGACAGCTTGACACAGAAACAGAAGAGGGGAGCTGCACATAAAAGGCATTGTTAGAAACCAAGAGTTCTACAAGCAGACAGGGGGATGAAATCAACTTGGGAAATGCTTTCACTCTGCTCGTCATGTCTCTGAATGCCATTCAGTACGAACACAGCAGGAAAAACAAAACAAAATAAAGAGGAAAAAAAAACAAAAACAACCCAGTAAGCACCACAAGAAGCTTTTTCCATCTTCTTGAAGGGCTGCAAAGCCCGAAGGGCTCCATGGGTGATGACAGCTCTCTCCAAAATATGAACCTCACCTCTCCCTCACCCATAAGGTGAGGAAAAAAGGTTAGCCCTCCTACCTGAGTGTGCTAGTGTTTGCTTCCGTCTGCCTTGGGGGAGAGATTTTGATGGTTGCATTTAGTGAGCTAGCATGTCTTCGCACGATTTCAAAGCAGCACACACACCCACATTCAGCCCCCACCAACACATCCAAAAGCTTTTGTTTTCCTCCTGTGAGTTACAGAACACAGGATTTAGGTGGGCACCTGAGCCCAGTGTCCTGTGTCTAGGAGATTATTCCACTGACGTCTAAAAATTTGTCACCCAACGGCCCCCAACAGAACACAAAGGGCAAGGGTCTGCGGATAACAACATGTTCCCTCTGTGTTTTTAAGCTTTGCTTCAGCTCCATGTGTTGACATTTCAGCCAGCGTTCACTTCGGTTCAAAGACACACAGAGGGAGTGTGTGTGTATGACCTTCCACAAGTCATTTTTCTCTTGTGGCGCCAGCTTGTTTCATACGTCCCCCTTTGCTTAATCTGCCCATTTTATTGCAAAGAGCTGGAGTGCAGCCAGCAGCCATCCTGGGCAATGAATTGGACCTGAGCCCGCATCAGGCTGAGCGGCCTGGAACTCCCTGCCTGACAAATGGTATGATTCAGGGCCATAGCAGAGTGGCATCTCTGCAGGGACAGCCCATGCATCTCTACCTGCACCTCTTTCTCTGCGAAGCCACCCTACTAACAGCTTTTGGCGCGGAGGTGTATTAAAATGAACTACATCAATGTCAGGTTTTTTGGCTGCTCACCTTATTTTTTGCTTTTCTTTGCTGTTGTCTGTGTCAGATATCCAAACGTAGATACAGATAGATAGGATACAGATACAGATATCCTCCTGAGAACCTTTCACTCACGAGTGCTAAAACTAATTCTAAGCTCAAAAGATCCCAAAATGGTAGAGGAACTCAAAAGTGCCCTTTATATTACAACACTGGGTCCATTGTGTGAACTTAACAGTGTGTATATTCAAGCATATAGTACATACAGATACATACAGCAAATTGTAGCTGTATATAACAACAAATCAAAACTTCATCAAGGTAAAGACTCCAAGACGAACTCAGAGAA